>NW_008596010.1:1444-3210 GCF_000691845.1 Merops nubicus
GGGGGGACTCCGGGGTGAGGGCTGCTGCAGAGCTGCAGGAGCAGGGCTGGGACTGCTGGGCTGCCACAGGGAGATGGGATTTGGGCTCAGGCTTGCTGAATTACAACTTTCAGCCCCAGTTAGGCCACGAGGACAGATCAAGAGGAGCAGATGTGGGCAGTGGCCAGCAGCCCAGGGCTGCAGGAGGAACAGGGGCAGGGGGGCAATGAGAGCCAGGGGCAGAGGGGCAGCCTCAAGCAGGGAGATTCAGCTGCAGGCTGAGGCACTGGAGGAGCCCTACAGCCCCGTGTGGTGCCTGTGGAGTGTCTGAGATGGAGCAGAAATGGGGCAGCCTGCTGTCCCATCCATCCATCCATCCATCCATCCATCCATCCAACCATCCATCCAACCATCCATCCATCCACCATCCATCCATCCATCCCTCCCATCCCATTCCATCCCATCTATCTTATGCATCCCATGCATTCCATTCACTTCATTCATCCTATCCATCCCATCCAACTCACCAATCCCATCCATCCCATCCCATCCATGCCATCCAACTCATCCACCCCATCCATCAATCCCATCTATCCTACTTATCCCACCCATTCCACTCACCCAGTCCATCCCATCCCACCCCACAGCAAATAACGTCCCCATCCTGGTCCAACGCAGCTCCCTGACCCCCAGCTCAGTCTCAGAGGCACCCCGAGTCTCCAAACCCCTCAGTGGCCTCCAAACCCCCAGCAGCCATCCCCCCACGACAAGCAGCCTCTGGGATGGAGAAAACCAGGATTAATCAGGCACCTTAATTAGCCACAACGAGCTGCCAGACCTCACCGCAGAGCCCATTAGTGGCACAGCCACTGAGAGCCTGAGAATTAATTAAAATGGAGCAAAAAAACACCCCCAAAAAAAACCCAAGGGGTTTTTTAAAACCCCAAGGGGTTTTTTTCCTCCCATAGGGAATTGCTCAGAGCCTGGGGAGTCCTCCCTGCGAGTCTGGAAGGGCTGAGTGGAGCCACATCCTGGCCTTGGTAGATCCCCAGCATCCAGCTGGGACCAAAACTGGGGCTGTAGGACCCAGTGACAAAGGGGACATCCCCCCCAATCCCCACAAAGACCCCATTGGGCACCTGGACCTTCATCCCATGGTCAATAGGGTGAGGAAAAGTCTGGAGGGTGCTCAGTGATGACAGAGCCACCAACACGCCGTGGGGAGGATGGATCCTGCACTGCCTGGGGGGAGCTGGGGCCTCAGTCATGGGGGGCTTGGCTTTAAACCTGGAGATCTTGGGCTTAAAGCTGGGGGAATCTGGGGCTTAAATGTGGGAGACCTTGGGCTTAAATTTGAGGTGTCTTGGGCTAAGTCTGGGTATCTTGGGCTTAGATCTGGGGAATCTTGGGTTTAAATCTGGGGAATCTTGGGCTTAGGTCTGGGAGATCTTGGGCTTAAATCTGGGGGATCTTGGGCTTAGGTCTGGGAGGTCTTAGGCTTAGGTTTAAGAGATCCTCATCTTAGATCTGGGGGATTTGGGGCTTGAACCTGGGGGATTTGAGGATTAAATTTGGGGGGTGCAGAGGTGCAGCAAGAAAGATGAGGACCCAGGAGAGATACGGGGAGCCTGGCCCCCTAAATAACAAGTCTGGGGGGTGAGACAGACAAACAGAGGGGCTGGACAAGGGTGGGGAGCGAGCAGGAACCGGCTGCTCCAAGAAAAGCAGCTTCGGGTGACTGGAAACAGGAGGGGGTGGGAAAACCCTGTCCCTAAAAACTCACAAAA
>NW_008596010.1:3343-3824 GCF_000691845.1 Merops nubicus
CGCGCCGGCCGCCGTGCTAGGGGGGCGGGGGGGACAGGACGGCTCCTGGCGGAGATGGGCAGGGATTAAGGCAGAGGCAATTTGGATGCTAATTCTCCCGGGGAAGTTCTTTAGCCCAACATCTGTGAGAAGCGAGAGGCGATTCCCCGGGATCTGAGACCTCAAAGCCGCCGGTAACGTAATCCGACAGAGGGGAGGGGAAAATGGATAGAGATAGATGTTAAAAAAAAAGAAATAAATAAAAAATCCAATTTACTGACTTATTTAGTGACACCTTTCGGGATCAATTCTCCCAGGGAAGAAATAACTGATGAAAGCCAAGCGCGTTGCCGTGGAAACCGTCGGTCCCTCCTCCCACGTCCCCCGCGGGGTGGGCAGGAGGAAATCGGGTGAGGAAATCTGCCTGGTAACAACCCCGTTCATGAGCCCAGGAGCCAAAATTCTCCCTCGGCACCACGCTGCCAAAGGAGCAGCCGGTGGC
>NW_008596010.1:3834-6036 GCF_000691845.1 Merops nubicus
CTCCCCCCGCGCCCCCCCGCGCCGAAAGGCGCAGCCGGTGGCAGCCGGCGGGGAGGCGAAAACCCAGCGTGGCTCCCCAAATATTTGTCCTTCTGGGAGGGTGGAGGCGGTTTGGAGGAGGAAGGGATGCTCCGAAGGGATGCAGGGCGCACCCGGGGGTGGTACCCAGGGGGGGCCGGGTGCCCCTCACGGAGCTCTGCGGGTGTGGGGGTTTCTTCCAGCCCTTTGCCCGTTTTTTGGGGCTCGGCGGAGAGGATGGAACCCGCCCGAGCTGCGGGGGGGAGGGATGGAGCTGCCTGGTGGAGTGCGAGGAGGGAGCTGCCAGCACTAACGGGATCTCTAGGACAAGCCCCGGGGGTTTCCCTCTCCTCGGGGTGAGCCCCCAGCCCACGATGGGGTGAGGGGCATCGCTGCCCGCCACGGGCAGGGCTGACACCCCCACCCCCACCCCCGGCTGAGCAAAACCCTCACGGGCAGTTCCTGGGAGAACTGGGGATTTGTTCTTATCTCTCTGTTGAAAACCAGCCCCAAGCTCCTGGAGGAATTTGGAGGTCTCCTGCTGGATGTGTCCCTCAGCCCAGCCCCACCCTGCAAGGAGAAGATGCTTGAGGCACCCACGGGTGCTGTGAGGCAAGGAGAAATCTCCCCATGGGCTGTGAACAGAAGGAGCTGGGGGGTGGGAAGCAGCTGGCACGGGACCTGGCTGTGTCCTCAGGCACCCACGGTGCTTCTTGGGGTGCTTCAAGGAGCAAAACTCTGCCCAGGACATCATCAGTGCCACTAATGAACCACTGAGGGATTTAATAACAACCCCATCTGGCATTTTCACCCCCTTTACCCTGCTCTTGTGAGACCCCACCTCAAATACTTCCTCCAGTTCTGGTGTCCCCACCATCAAAGGGACAGAGATCTGTTGGAATGAGTCCAGAGGAGGCCACAAAGATGATCAGGGGCTGGAGCATCTCTGCTCTGAGGACAGGCTGAGGGCACTGGGGTTGTTCAGCCTGGAGAAGACTCCAGAGGACCTTAGAACTGCTTC
This sequence comes from Merops nubicus, assembly GCF_000691845.1. Taxonomy (NCBI): domain Eukaryota; kingdom Metazoa; phylum Chordata; class Aves; order Coraciiformes; family Meropidae; genus Merops; species Merops nubicus. Next base: position 4,874 of record NW_008596010.1, read on the forward strand.
CAATACCTGAAGGGAACCTCCAGGAAGGTGGAGAGGGACTTGTCCAACAGGACAAGAGGAAATGGTTCAAACTGAAGGAGAGGAGGTTTAGACTGGGTCTTAGGAAGAAGTTCTTCAGTCCAAGGGTGGTGAGACTCTGGACTAGGTTGCCCAGAGAGGTTGTGGATGCCCCTCCCTGGAGCTGTTCAAGTTGGATGAGGCCTTGAGCAACCTGGTCTGGTTGAGAGGTGTCCCTGCCCATGGCAGGGGTTGGATGAGATGATCTCTGGGGTCCCTTCCAACCTCAGCCATCCTGTCACTCTCTGATTTTTCCTTAAATTGTTCCCCCCACCACGAGCAGAGGTGGGAGCACTCACTGCTCTGCCAGCAGGACCAGAGGATCCCACCTCTGCCACCCCCCACCCCTGGGTGCTGCAACCCAGAGGATCCCAGCTGGAGAGGCATCCAAAGGGATGGATCATCTTCAGGGACCAGAAACCTGCATGCTGGGCACAATTCCTCCAGGGCAGGGTGGACAGACCTGGGACTGTTCCTCCAGGAGGTTGGACCCAGGGACACCTCAGTGCCTGCTGCAGGTGGCAGCTCAGGGGAGACTTCTCAAACTGCCAGAAAAATGGTTTGGGGTCACCAGCTCCTCCTCTTTCCACACCCAACACCTATGAGGGGTTTTTGGGGTTGCTTTGGACAAACCCCTTTGCTCATGGTGGTGGGTGGGGAGCTCCTGGGGCTGGCTCCAGCCCAGTGCCCACCCTGGGGCTCTCCTGCAGCCGTCAGTGACAAGAGGTGGCACTGGGACATCACGAGGGGTGGCACTGCTGCAGCCAAGCAGGGGCACCATGCCACCCCGAGCACCCCACATCCTGCAGGGGGACGGGCATGGCCATCAGTCCCCTGCATCCAACAGGGAAGGGAGGTCACCCCCCTGGCATCGGGGCCAGCCCCACCTTGGGAAAGGGGGATTTTCCCAAAAAAACCCTGGTTTGAACTCTGTGACCACAGGGGGTGGCTCTGCCAGCTGGGTACTGCCCCGAGCCAACCCCCTTCTGAGTGCTCCCACAGGGGGAATGGCTCAGAGATGTCTGGTTTGGGGGGAAGGGACCTTCCAAGGTCATCTGGGCCACCCCTCCTGGAGGGAGAAGGGTGCTCCAAGCCCACCCCAAACT
>NW_008596010.1:6144-7114 GCF_000691845.1 Merops nubicus
GTCTTGTGTCGTGGGGCCCCCCCCCCCCAGCCACACCCACGGACACAGGACTGGAGGGGACTCCTGGGGTCCCCACGTGGGTCCCCCCATGGCCTGGACACAGGACTGATGCTCCCACCACCTCCTGTGGGTCTCTCCATGGGGCTCTGGGGTTCACCCTGTGCCCCCCCACTCCATCCCCCACCTCTGCTGGGTGGGGGACACCACCCCCCCCAGTGCCCCCACTAACGAGGGCTCCGCTAATTGCTGGGCAGGCGAGGAGCCTCTGCCCCATCTATAATTCAAGGCCCTTTGTCAGGGCTGGGTTTGCTTTGTCTGGGAAGTGCCACCTCCCCACGGGACCCCCCTGCCCTGGCCCCCACGGAGCTCCTGTGGGGGCTCCTGTGGGGGGGATGATTAAAAATAATTAGGGCCTGGGGCTGCTGGGAGGTGGGGTCGTTAGTGGGGTCATTAGTGGGGTCGTTAATGGGGTCAGCACCCCCCCAATGGAGGAGGAGACAGAGCAGGGGACACAGGGAGAGCACCAGAGCCCCATTTCCTGTGGGGGGATACAGGGAGGGGACCCCAAGAAGTGATGGGAGCATCAGCCCTGGGTCCAGGTCATGGGGGATCCCACGTGGGGACCCCCCCAGTCCTACCTGCAGGACAGGGGTGCTGCTGGACTAGGTCTTCCCCCCAAATCTGGAGATGGAAATCCTCACCCCTCCTGCAGGGGCACCCCGAAAGGGGGGGTTTGGAGCAGCAGCACCTTTGTGGGGTGTAAACTGGCCCAAAATGGGTGAGGGTGTCCCTAACTAGAGCCCCTCACACCCAGCAGAGCCCCAGGGAGACACCCCAAATTCCTCACAGCACCTGCATGTCCTGGCCCAGCCCCAGTCCTGAGCTCAGCCCCACAGCCCAGGCAAGCCCCAGACCCCCCTCCAGCCCTGGGGAACAGACAGGCACCCCCAAACCCCCCCGACCCCCCCTG
>NW_008596010.1:7289-7500 GCF_000691845.1 Merops nubicus
CAGGGGGCGGGCACAGGGGTGTACAGGAGCTGGGGGTGTCCCCGAGGCACAGCTGGGGACCCCGTGGCCCAGGGTCCAGCAGGGGTTTGGGGAGGATGAGGATGACAGGGCTGGTTCAGGAGCCAGAAGAGGAGAGGGGAAAATAAAAGCAATTAAAAACCAGAGGCTGCAAAGGGTTTGTGCAGAGCTGCCCACCCTTGGGGGGGGGCTG
>NW_008596011.1:0-221 GCF_000691845.1 Merops nubicus
TCCCTGTCACCCCATCCCTACCCCTGTCCCCACGCTGGCACGGGGCGGGGGCGCCCCAAAATACCCCCCGTGGCCGTTTTCTCCCTAAAACAGGGGGGCAGATACAACCCCTCCCCCTCCTCTTCCTCCTCAAGCATCATTTGGGTTCCGGCCCAAGGTGTGGGGTGCAGGGCAGTGCCCACAGCAAATGTGGCACCCACCTGTGGCAGAGGGCTGGGCGC
>NW_008596012.1:0-7774 GCF_000691845.1 Merops nubicus
TATATATACACACACACATATGTATACACTTGAGTGAGCCCTTGCCTCTCTTTATTAAGATATCTCCTTTTCTGGGTTCTCTTGAGTGGGAAATTTTCCCACTCACTTTTTGTGAGTGTGTGCACATCCTTCTAAAAAGAAATACTTGCAAAAATTATGAATTAGTTGTGTAGTATTCCCACCTGACAATTGAACCTGTGCTTTGGTCTGTCAGAGTATTCAGTAATTTTTGGCTGGAACAAATCTACAATTTGGGTAGTTACTTTACCTCTGTGGGTACTTCCAGAACAGTGTCCAAGAACCGTTATATCTTTTCTAAACTTGAATGATTCAATGTTAAATGAGCATGTAACATGCTCACTTAAGTCTTTCACTTAGACGTAAACATGGAAGAACTTCAGAGATTCATAACAGAATAATGCTTCATATTAAAGTTCATGGGAATTTATAAAAGTCTGTCAAAAAGCTAAATGTGTTTTGACTCCTTTTTGATGCTACTGAAACAGAAAGCCATGTATCTTGAGTCTAATCCTCTGTTACGAATGTGGAAGATCAGTGCAGCCAGAGACCTCTGAAACAAATAAAAAGGAAAATGGGATGGCTGGATTAAAGAAAACAAACAAACAAACAAAAGTATCCTTTAGGACTACAAAGATGAATGTTTTAAATGTAAAGCTTGTGTACTTACACATTTACACAAAGGACCCCTTTTTCCATCTCCAGTCAGGACTGTTAAAGAAATGGAGAGCAAACTACCAAATTAGGGTGATGAGTGACAGACAGGTAGCAAGGCAAGAGCATGTTGGCAGATTGTGTCCTTCCAATACCATGTAATGAAGCTGTGGTACTCCTCACTGAAAGATGGTACAAAGGGAAAAAAGGTGACACAGATTGAAAGACTCATTGAGCTAATTATAAAATATACTTGTTAAAGTCTATCAGCTTAAGGCCATATCTGTGAATGAAGAATTCCCTCAAAATTTTGGAGGCTAGGACACTTTTGAACAAGTTTTGCTATATACTGGGAAAGAATTTGAGAAATTATTAAATATAGTTGTCTTGTTCCTATGTTTTTCCTTAGGCATTCGGCCACTCTAAGAGACAACATACTGGCCAAGTGGGATACTGGTTCAATCCAGTCCTGTTATTTCCATTTTCCTATGGTCTGGGGCTCCATGGATGTGTGAAATGGAAGAAAGTGAAATAGATGTGGGGTCGTGAACAATTCCTTTTATTAACAGCTGTGCGAAAGGAGTTGAAGGTGGGACCACAACACAGTGGACTGCTGTGCCCAACATGGAAGGAAAAACACAGAGGACTTCATGCCCCAAAACCTGTGGCATGGAGGTCCCATCACGTGGAAAAGCCAGCGCTTGTAACAGTGCACTGGGTGCTGCATATACAGATTGCAAACTCAGAAATCTCTCTGAAGATCCTTCTCAGAACAGAAGCAACTGCTGCCAGCCATTCCCATACAAATGACTGCACCTGGCCGGGCTACAGTATACTAAACAACTGCAGAAAGCAACAAATCACCAGTCTCTTTGTGACAGGCCATCCCAGCTAAATCAAGTTGTCATTTATTTTTGACTTGCTCTTGCCCCAGGATCAGTAGCTGTTTCTTTCAGGTTGAGAATGGAGCAATTTGAAAGTGCAAAAGCCTATTAGAAAAAATGGCATGAAGGGTTAGTTATAGCAGTGACAGTTGCACTTTGTCATCTGTAGTTAACCTTTTTGCCCCAGGGCTTCAGAGACTTTCTGTATGGTTCACAGGTCACTCAAAAGCTTTGCTGCAAGTAACCGTTTAAAGGTGAAACCTGGGAGCAAAGCTGCCATGGAGGCTTGGGTGTGCATGTGTGTGGCAGAGGGGAGCTGTTAAACCAGATAATATTTTAAATAAAAGCAGCTCCCTAGCAAATAAACAAAGGAAATTTGCTTCTTGCTTTTGTAGTAACAAAATGACAGTTAGGGAAAATAAACATTTTCAGATGGTATATTTCAATTAGATTCCATTCGTCATTGCTGTCCACTGTAGTTTTACTCAAACAAGAAACTTCTGCTGCATCCTGAAGGCAGCTGTTTCAGAGGTTATGACTAAAAAAAAAAAAAAAAAAAATTCACAAAAATAATTTGTTTGCAGTTATCTGCATTTCTTCAGAAACAAGAGGAAGCAAGAGGAAGTGAAATTAATTGCTCTGTAAGGGATTCCAACAACTCTTCTGTCCATCCAGACCCATACCCAGAAAACCAGTGTCTGACTTGTGCATTGAGCTAGTGTTTTAAGCAAAAGTTACTGAAACTATGATGGCACCGTTTTGATTTAAACTAGACTTTCTGCAAAAGGCACTGTTTATCTGTTATATTTAATATTCTATTAACTTCTTTTCTCAATACTTTGTGGCTTGACTATACTTGCCTCATACTGATGGCGCTATTAAGAGAAAGATTTCGCTTGTTTCCTCATTACTGTACTAAAGGATGGCCAGTGAGATGTGCCTGTGCGTTTGAATGGGTATGAGAGAAAAGCAGGATTTAGGAGAGCAAGGTCTTTTTTACATGGGATCCCTTAGCCACTGGGCTGGCATAAGTACATACAACTGTAATGCCAGCCTGAAGAAAAAGAAAAAGAAAAAGAAAAAAAAAGAAAAAAGAAAAAAAGAGATGTTTTTTGTGCATTTTCTCAGGCCTTTCAAGATGGTATGTTTATCTGAGATGCATAGTAAGACTGAATAAGGCAGTTCCCACTATTACGCTATTTGTTTATTCAGAGATTTCTGCAAAAGCATGTCAGAAGGTTTTACCTTAAGAGGACTAGTATGCAATTCCCTGCTAAGCGATGCACCAATTCCAAAAGACTGCATGGCACTAATCACTAGCAGTGCCAGAATAATTACAAATTTGCCTGTGATAAGTGTTGTGTCTGTTTTGCTTGGGTTTTTTTATGTTGTTTTTTGATTTGATTGGTTGGGGGTTTTTTGGTTTGTTTGTTGGTTGTTTTTTTCTGTTTGCTTGGTTAGTTGGTTGGGTTTTGTTTGTTTGCTTGTTGGTTTTGTTTGCTTGTTTGTTGTTGCTGTTTGGGTTTTTTTTTGTTTGTTTTTGTTGTTGTTTGTTTGTTGTGTTCTTGGTTTTTTGTTTTTTTTTGTTTTTTTTTTTTTCTTTTTCCCTAGGCTTCATTGGTCTACATAAATGTGCAATTTGTAGCAGTATAGTCACATGTTCTCTTTATGGTCTCTGTACAAATTTGCTGTAGTCTTTCCTCAGCCCTTTAAACTTGAATTCTAAAATTCCTTGGGCATCTTGACTTTACTTTCAAAATAAAACAAGGTTGACAGAATTGGACTCATCTCTGATACTCTGAGGAAGGAATAGGAGATAGAAAAGAACCTTTGACAATTCAGAACAAAGACATTTTTTGATACAAGCTTGGTAATGGTGTGAGCTCAACTTTGGTCCCTGATGAATTGTTAAAAGGTAAAAAGCAACTTACCTAAATGGGTAGTGAAAGAGGGGAGCCGGATGCACCATGTAAGCAAAGTGAAAACTATCAGTCATCATCTATTACTCCACTCTTGGTATTTGAGCAGTGTTTCAGATGTTCTGGAGAGATTAGTTCAGGGTGAGTATATGCCAAAATGGAAATTGTCTACACACCTATATATATTTCCAGTATGTCAGCCACGTTACTTACACTGTGCTGGGACCTATTTGGTCCCAGCTCTATCAGGGATCCCACAGATATAAATTATCAAGGTAGATGAATCTGACATGTCCACTAGAAAGTTCCATAACCTTCAAGCAAGTTGCCATGCAGATACAGAATGAAGATATCTGCCTTGGAGATTTGACTTTCTAAATAAGCAAAGTAAATAAGAAGCTATGATGATTTTCTGCGATCATTCCACAGATGTCTTGGTTTCTAATACTTCATGGATCACAGGTTGACAAGGACTGAGCTAGCATAACATGATAGCTAGCATCTGCAAGCAAAATATGACCTGTAAGCCTATTCTCTGGATTTCACACGATTAGAGAGCATATTCCCAGGCCATAAAGTCAATTCTTAGTCATTTAACAGTACCCCTTCCATAAACGACTGTGTTGAATATTGTGTTACAGCTCTGAAGACTATTTTGCTTGAGCAAATGGGACCTCCTTTTGGGGTAAATCTTTGCAATGTTCCAGCTCGACACAAAATGTTCTAATAACTGGTTGCTCTGAGATCTTCCAAAGAAGAGTACTTTTGGACCTCTCATTAAATGAGGAAAGCTTGGCCACTGTAATCACCTAAATATAAAATAGAGGCAGCATAAAAACTAGGAGTTCTCCTATCTGGAAGAAGAGGCAACTGGCACATAGTAGGCAGAGGAGTCACAAAAGGTCAAAGGCAAATGTCACTTGCTAGGCCATGTTTTCTCATGCTGAAGAGATGCCATGTACAAGCAATCGCAGTGACAACTCTAGCAAGGAAAATGTCAGTGACTAAACAGTATCCCCAGGAGTGCAGAAGAAACCCTCAGGGCTCAGGTGAGATTCCCTTCTCATTCTGAAATAGGAAAGGAACCAGCAACAGTATAAGGGAGACCAGGTATTGAAGCAGATGTCACAAAAATGGTCCTGGAAGAAGAAAGCAAGTGCAATGGCCATGGAAGCTAAGAACTGGGAGGGTAGCAGGGGTAGAAGAATCGTAGTGTGATGGCAGAAGTGGTAAAGAGTAGAGAGAATCCAGGTACTAGCCCAAGAATGACACAGGAGACATAGGGAGAGGTGTAAGAGAAACTGAAGTAGACATACTGTAAGTACTCAAAAGAAAAGAAAAAAAAAATCATAGAAATTTGCTAGTTGCAGCCATAAAAAAGGAGAAATTTTCTTCTTCAGAAAGTACAGAAGGTGTTCTGAGATGTAGAAGATGGAGGAACTGAACCTGAAGAGGAAAAAAGAGAAAAGGCAGTCAGAGAAAAAGCAGAACCAAGCCTGCACAGGCAGCCACTTCAGGAAATAGTTCATATCCTTTTTCTCCAAATAATCATAACAACCATACTCATGATGGGAAGTATGAGTTCCTAATTGCTATCCAGCATATCCTATAAAGGAATATGTGACAGCTAGGAGAACCCCCATGCTGTATTTTAGCAACACATGCACTTGAGTTTTCCGGCCTTTATCAGACTTCCTTTGCAAGTGACTCTGCCATCATTTGTTCCTTTAAAAGATGGGAAAGTGGAAATGTGAGAAGCCAGAATACAACTTGCTCAAAGTCAAAAGTGTTAAAGACAAAAAAAAAAAAAAAAAAAAAATCTAAATCCAAAATCTACAGAAAACCTATATGCATCTCACAAGAGAAGCATCAAAGGACAGAACACAAAAAGGAAAAATTGTCTTCTTTAAAATATTGCTGACAGCCTATCCTTAGTTATGGGTTTATAGTTTGTCACTATTTCCTCACAGTGGGTTTTGTTGTATGAGCCTTTAAAATATGGAGCTTTGAAAAGCTAAGGGCAAGTAATGACAACACAAGCATAACTGTGAAATGTAACTGGAGATCTGAGGCCATGATGAGGCCAGTATCTGTCTGGATATTCAGTGCAGAACAAAAATAATTTAGTGACTTCGTCTTCCATTTCAAGTTGGTCTTATTCACTGAATGTTGACACTTGACAGTCATTCTCCATGATTTCTGCACTGCACTGTTATGTGAAATATCACATTTCATTACCTTCTGCCCAGCCAGTCACTCTCCATAAATATAAAAATTTTTACCAGGTGAATTCCACTCTAGAGCAGTGTCCTTACCTGCAAGAGGAACTGGGGGTTGGGGGGGAAGGTTCAAGGATGGGTGACTCAGTCCTGATGCACTGTAAAGCCAGAACTTTCCTTTCTGCAATGTCTTTCTCTTTCCTGCTTTTTCTGTTCCATGCCACTCTGATCCCAAACACTCCAAACTGGCAGTCACATCATATCACATCCACCTATAACATGTGCATGCATTCTCATATGCATGTATAGACACACGGACACACAATTAAAAAGCAAGGTGATGAACTGAATACATCACATGAGACAAGAAGAAATGAGAGGCTATGCTTGCATTAGTTTTGCGTTATGGGGCAGGCTGCTTTTTGTATTACACTGGTTTTGCAATTTTAAATGCATTTGCTTACAATGTAGTCATGCTTATTGTAGTTGACTAGTCAAAATTAGTAGGGAACCAGGTGCACCAGCAGTAGAACAGTTTAAAAAAAATAAGGTAATACTTCTTTGAAGGAAATGTTAACATTCTGATGATCTAGAGATTTATATGGAGTTCTTTCCCCTGATTTTTTTTTTTTTTTTTTCATCCTTTCAGTTTTTTTAATGTATGTTTCTTTCATAGGGAAACTATTTTGGTCATTGATGTGATTTTTTTGTTGTTTGTTGACTTCTCAGTAGGAAATCTAAAACCTATTGAGTGGTAAATGCAACCCTTGTATTGTCAGCTTGCAGTGTCCTGTGGCTCAATTTATTTACAAGGGGACTACACAATAGGGAGGGAAGCTCTCCTTTGCTTAGTTTCAGCTGTTATAGTGGTACATAGATGGGAAACAATTATTCCTCAAATCTGGTTGATTATGTTAATCTGCAAAAGCTTCTAGAGGACAGGCTAGCCTTGGCAGAAAGCCATTTAGAGGAAGCCTTCAGACAGGCAAGCTCTAGGGATCAAGAGTGTACAGACACAGCCAGGCCTAAGAAGAAAGAGAAAGATACTGTCCTGAGGTTCTTGCTACAACTATGTAGACTTTGTTAAAACCCAAACCGTCAGAAGTAATTGAAAAACTGAAAAATGTTTGCATACTTTTTGAGAGAAAGCACTCATCCTACAAGGAAATAGGTTTGTTGACACTGTTTTTTTAAGCTGCTTTACATTGAGATTTCTTTTTTTTTAAAACTGTATGTAACTCTAATACATATTTACTAGATTTTTTTTTAACTACTTTCTTTTATTTTTTTTTAAGCTTTACATAATTCTTTGCGTGTTTTCACTTTAAGAGCCCCCACCCTCATCCAGTTAGTTGAAAAACGCAGATAGATAGGAACTTCTCACACTAATTGTGGACAAAAACAGGCACAGATTCATACGTGGGTTCTTTGGCAAACAAAAAACCACTACATATAAATGTCATAACATACAGGATGTGACAACAGTTCTAGCTTGAAACCAAGCCAGAATTTATTTATTATTTAATCTGTGATAACTCTGTATAGATGAAAAAACAATCTTACCCCAGATAAGGAAAACAGGCTTTTTAAAATTGATAATACTCTGGCATGGAAAACACTGATTTGCTCAAACCAAAACTTACTATGGAGACACACCACTTCAAGAGGACTTCAGGCTTGAACAGGATGGAATCTTTAATGAGTGACAGCTTCTTGCATAGATAGTTCAATGCATCACCTTTCTGGAGCTGATAAAATCAATCTTAATTCTTTGAAGTGTCATATGCCAACATGGACTGGAATATGGCTCCCTTACTTTTCAGGGAGATATTCTACTTGTTATGACAAAGAGTCTCTTTGTCATAATAAGTTAAAATGTATTCTGAAGTTTTAAAGGATTGGAGATACACCTGGGATGTAGAATATCTTCCTTTCAGGCAGTGAGCTGTATGCTTCACTGCCAACCTACTGGCTGCAAGAGATAGGCCCCTAGTCTGAGCTAGCTCCCAAGGCTTCTTCTGGCACCTGTGGGGAGACTGCCTGTAGCACAAACTGGTACGTCGCAAGGTTACGCAGTCCC
>NW_008596012.1:7805-29972 GCF_000691845.1 Merops nubicus
TGACAGTGGAGCCTACTTGATGAGTCATTTAGCTAATGAGAGCTGAGATTAAGCCCATCTTCTGTTTTCTGAAGAAAGTCACCCTAAATCCTTGGTTGGAGGTTCAGAAGGTTATGAGTTTTTCTTCTTCATCTTCTTCTTATCATGTATCACCTCATTTTCCATCAGCACTGAATATAGAGAAAGGCTTAGCACACCAGAAAGTGCAACTCAGTGCCTCTTGCTCCTCAGCACCCATTATGTTGCCCTATGAGATATAAATATGTGACCTTATTTTGAAAGGAAAATCTTTCCTAGCTGTTTTGCAGCTCCATCACTTATGCATTATAGACTTTCTACTCAATTGCAGCATAATCTCATAGGAATTTATTATGCATCCTGTATATAAAACAGTATGTACCCTCTACAGAGAACATCAAAAGGTAGTTAATAGAGATGTTAAATTATTATTGGTTGAAAGGAGCTGATGCCCTAGAGTAATCAGATTCTCTCTTTCTTCCTCTCGCTTCATATACTATATATAATATATACAATTAATAGTGCACATATATCAGTCTCTGAATAGATCTCTATAAAGTCTGCTTGAATGTTAGAGGAACTGATGTATAAAACATGTGGAACCAAGCAAAGATGTCACAATAGGGCACATTACAAATACTAGCAAAAGAGTTGATGGATAAGGCAAAAGAGACTCTGCAAGTCCCATGAAAAAAAAAAAAAAAGAAAAAAAAAGAAAAAAAAAAAAGCTTTATGTTATTTCCTGCTCTCACCATTTATTTGTAGGTGAAGACAGTCAAGGCGCTACTTACTGGAATGAATAGCTGCACCGTTTTTTATTCATGGTCAGGACAAAATGTCAGATGCTTACACTGAACTAATTACTTATTGCTAAGGATCAGGAAAAGGTATAATATGGAACTTACTACCCAATGATTATATTAATTCAGATGAGATTGAATTAGAATTGTGGTCTCTCGGATAAGGCTCAAAACTAGGAACCAGGAAATTTGTTCCCTGTTATGGGTGTATTATAAATAGTTGCCTAAGTCCATTCATCCCAATTTATGATATCCTCCTCAGAGTCTAGTCTCTTACAGTGTTGACTCTTTTCATGTGTTTATTCAAAGCACAGGCATATCTCGAACAAGGCTAGTACGTTAAAATAATATTTGTATTAATAGTAAATATCACATGTAATAATAAATTCAGAGCGACTGGTGACATCTAAATACTAAGTATAGGTTTGTAAGTGTTTCTGTAGGAGACAAAATTTGAAAAGAATCACAGAATCACAAAATTGCAGAGTCACAGAATGTTAGGGGTTGGAAGGGATGTCTGGAGATCATCAAGTCCAATCCCCCTGCCAGAGCAGGACCATCTAGTCTAGCGCAGGAACACATCCAGATGGGTCTTAAAAGCCTCCAAGGAAGGAGACTCCACAGCCTCCTTGGGGAACCTGTTCCAGTGCTCTGGAACCCTTACAGTAAAGAAGTTCTTCTTCACGCTAAGGTGAAAATTCCTGTGCTCCAGTTTGTGTCCATTGTCCCGTGTCCTATTGCAGAGCATAAGTGAGAAGAGATTATCTCTTCTTTCCTGACACCTAGCCAAAAAGATGAGCTTAATCCAAAATGTAAGATGTGGAATATAATGGAAAACAGTATATTGAAAACATACATACTGTTAATGTGAAGAAACTACTACAACCTGGTGAAATTTGGCTGTCTGGCTCCCCTAATCAGGCACTGCTCTATAGGAAGATTCACATTTGCCTAGGAGTGTTGCAGTTTTCCTTTCTAAATTAGCTGAAACTGTCTCATACCTGAAGGATCATTCCCAACTAAATCAGGTTGTTATAGTGAAGAAACACAATGACAAGAAGAAAAAGTCTTGCAAAAGAGTTTGTACCTGTTTTACTCAGGAGTTCCAGAAGGAAATCACAAATGTGTCCAAACTCAAACAGCAAGCTTGGACTTAAGTGACGTCTCTTGTTTGCAAGTCCTGCCACAGGATATCACGATAAATAAACAGACTATGTCCTCCATCAAGTCTTGAGGTGGAAAAGGTGTTTTTGAAGGCTACCATCTCAGCTGACAAAGTGACTGGCTCTCAGTGAGTCTCCAAAGCAGAAGATATTGAATATTAGAAGATGAACTGGCAATGGCTCACAATACCTCTTCACGAACACAGTCCAGCAATACAATTTCACCTTTGACTTGGACTGAAGGCTCAAACCCTATTAATAATCCATGTCAAAGATTGATGGAAGTTGGATTTATCTCACCTAGACTGACCATTATACGATGCAGATTTGTATGAATTTGACTGCATAGAAAGAAGTACGCATTTTAGGCAACAGCTTACTTGTTCTCTTTTTTGCTGTTCGTTTGCAATCTGGGTCAGAAGGAAACAAAGCACACTTAGTAAAAGCTTATCTACAGCTACTAAGGTGAGGTTAGACAAAAAAACTCAGCTGCAGACATCTACCTTGCAAACTTCTGAATGAATCTTGTCTTCTGTATCAAGTGAAACCTTGCTCAAATGGCTTTGTCCAAAAGCAAGTGCAGTATGTTTAATTAGTATTAGTCTCACTGGCCTTCATTTTGTGTCATATTCATTCAAAAAGCAAACCAAAGGCAACTCCTGAAGATCTGAGAATTACTGAGACTTCTGAATCATATTAGAGTTTGTTTTGTTGTGTTTTTTTCTCGTGTATATGTAACATATGTTTGGTGTCTTTAAACACAATTACTTTTGTATAATAAAAGTGTTGATTTGATGATGCAACATTTTCTGTAAGTGTGTTTAAGACAGTTTATGTTTTCATAAGTTGCAATGAAACTCAATTATGTATGTGTAATAAGGCTCTTGATTGTTACATTTCTACTTTTCTGTATAATGAAGGCAGCAATTAGAATTTGGTTGCTCTATGGCATAGGAAAAAAACATACTTGTTTTGTAGACAAAAGATCTTAATGAGCATCTTTAAAAAAAAAGAAAAAGTGTTCCAAAAAAAAAAGGTCAATAACTCAAACATGTAATCAGATTTCTTAAAAAAAACAATTTGTTTCCTGACAATACAATAACATAACTTTAAGCAACAAACAGTCCAGATTACATAAAAGTACTTTTTGCTATGGACAAAGAAATGAATAACAAAACATTTCACCATTAAGGTTATGGTCTTTACATTGTTAAATTACATCTGTAGAATACATCTTCTTGACTGCAGGTAATCACACTCATTAGTGGCTGCATTTACATTAGTGTTTTACTTTGGTCCAGAAGTGTGCTTACGAAGAAAATTTCTCACTTGCCTTCATCTACCATGCCTTGGTTTGCAGTATGTGGCATGCTTAGAGCATGCAAACTGTATTCCTTTTAGATTAAAATAAACCAGAAGATATATTCCAGGAAGTTTTTTCAGATGCATTTCATCGGCTAACGGTACTGCAGTCTGTGGTTTCCCACTATGACTATCCCCAGGCAAATATTCTTGAAGTGTCTAAGGCCATCAAGTCCTTAGCACCAGCTGTTTTGCTTATGCAGTTTCATTTCTTTCGTACAGCCCCACTAGATAGTGTAGATAAAGATAATGCCCTATAAGGACGTAGATTTATGATTTATCAGTAATTGTCCCCAGTAGTGGTTTATTTTAAATTTGTAACCTTTTAGGTGTAGAGCTATGGACTCAGACTGAATTGAAAGAAACCTGTTGGAATCATTAGTCTTTATTGTACCATAAACCATACCTATGCCCATTTATCAGTGCTGTGTTAGAGATGAACAACCAAAATAGAGCAAGTTTCAATCACTTCTGCCGACTTGAACAGATGAAACAAGGCTGAGGAAAGAGAGTATCTTAGAATGCAGGAGCTGAGACAACAGAAAAGGTAGGACCCACTGAGTATAATTATAGTTATCTCAAACTGGCAAACAAACACCAATTCTGTTGCCTTCGAGTCTTTTAAAGTCAAGTAGAGAAATAGGCAGTTTTAGGGTATAGTTCATCCAAGAAATTTTAGGCAGTTACTTCAGAGTGAGACAGATTGTGACTAAATATAGTGGCAGGACAAGGGACAATGGTTTTAAACTTGAGCAGGGTAGATTTAGATTAGAAATTAGGAAGAAGTTCTTTACTATGAGTCGTGGTGAACTGTTGGAACAAGCTGCCTAGAGAGGTGGTAGAGGCCCCATCCCTGGAGATATTCAAGGTCAGGCTTGATGGGGCTCTGAGCAACCTGATCCATTTGAAGATGTCCTTGCTTACGGTAGGGAGTCTGGACTAGATGACCTTTTGAGGTCCCTTCCAACTCAAAGAATTCTGTGTTTGAAAGAGTTTCTTTTTCTGTCCATTGACTACAAGGGAGCATAGATGACAAGCTCAGATAGAGAGCTTTCAATGATGTCCAAATTGTCTGGACACCAGACAATTAACAAACTAGGAAAAAAAAAAAAAAAAAAATCAGAAGACTTCTACCCTCTGGTGAAAGGAAAGGAACCCTCACCTGAGAAATCTGACAGGTAAGTGTTCACTCAAAAGACTGAAGGCAGAAAGGGTCAATGGCAAATCTTCCTTTGATTTTAAATGAAATTATGTTTTACTGTTAAAGTTCACACAGAAAGTACGGGTAAAAATTACTTTTATCAAGTTGCACACAGCAGTGTCACAACCATTGCAGTATCACAGTCACATGCAGAAGCCAACATAAATTCAGACGAATCTACAACAGGGTCTCAACGGTTATACACAGTTGTTTGTATACATTCATGGCAGTTAGAAATTACAAGGCATGTTACAGATGGAATACTTATGTCACAAATCTCCTTTAAAATGTTTTATTTCTCCAAATAAAACAAACAAACAAAAAAATCAGTACTGCTGATACCATGAGGTTATTTGTTTGATTGTTTTGATAGCCATATTTCTAAGGCAAAAACATGAAATTATATTATTACAAATATATTTCGGTATAGTCTAACTTCTCTTTTTGAATATAACTTTTTAAAGAGCTTAATAAAAATACCAATAAAAATATACCCTATCTTAGGGTTGTATTTGGGCTTTTTTTTCAGTCTATGAAATGCAAATTACTTCCAAATCCTGAATTAACTGGTTTTAAGTAATTTTCCCTATTTTTAAGTAGTTTTATAATTGTGCTTGCATTTAGTTATGATTCAAGAGGAAGAAGCTTTTTATAATTATCATATTTTTTCTTAAAAACATTGCTGAACCCACTCTCTTTCTGTAAAGGCCAAGTGCTTTGATCTTTTCTTTTTTCATGTCACGCTACAGTGTCTGACACAACCACCCAGGGTGGGAGTGTGACATCACACTGGTTCCTTTATGCTTCATAAAAGGCCTAAAATAGTACAAAGGAAACCCCCAAAGCCTGTAAGCTGTGTTGCACTTATCCTTCCTTTTCAGGTTTTATTAATATGCGTGTGAGATCACGCTGGATACCACACTGTGAGCATGAGTAGAGTGGTACATTGAGATGGAGGTAAAGGTGAGGCTGGAGGAGTGGAAGATGAGTTTTTTTGCACACCAAATTGCCAAGACTTGTGGCAGCACCAAGCAGCCTTCAGGTATTTCCACAAAGAAAGATGTTACTAAGTCGTGGGCAGGTAACCCAAGACAGCTGTAGGGTAACTACCTTTGGGAAGCATAGCTGTGAATCTTAGACATCTCATGCACTAAAAGCATGCTCTGGGTCCTGCATATGTGTCTGAGATACTATTACCTGAACTGATCAAATAAACCTGATCATGGCTGCATGTGTGCAGCAACTGACCCACCATATGGCAGTGTCATCACAGCCTTAAACAGGTGTTTGGGCTTGACTAAATTTAATTTGGGTCCAATCCAAAAGATATTTTGGAAGCATTAGTGTGTGTTAAACTGCTTAGTCCCTTTACACACAACCACACACATGAAGAACACTGCTTTCTTTGCTGTGGCTTTTACATGATGACCACGTAATATTATGCACTAACTTTAAATACAGTGTCTCTCTGCTCTTTCCCAAATAAATTCAATAAATATATTTTAGCTGTTGTTTTGTTTGTGGTTTCATTTCTTTTTTTTTTTTTTTTCTTTTGTTCCTCCCCTGCCATCTGGGTTTCCACAATTAGAGATAGGATTCATCTCAACTAACCTTTGCTGTCTGAAAGGTGAATGGCCTAAAATAATCACCTAGGGTCTCTCTGCAGTCAGCAGAGAAAAACAGACAACTCCAAATAGTGATTTGTCCTAGCTTAAGCCAGATGTCTGACACTGGCAGGACAAATCAGTCTCTGAGGGTGCTCATTTCTCTCTGCTGAATAGAAAGAGAGTCCAGCTACCTAGCTTAGAACAATTATCTAGTTTTTAGTTAGCTGAAGTTAGGTGAGATAAATCCTTTCTTTAGCATCTCATGATACTATCTCATGTTATTCTCTATACACCAAAGTAAAGTACTTATGTGAAACGTACTACTCTTATAGGGAAGGAAATATAAAATTCAGTAACAGAGAAAATGGAAGAGTAAATGTAGAGATTTAGAATTAAATTGTGAGTTTAATTATCAATGACTCTAAGACTGGCTGTTTGGCTTGACAATACAATTATACAGATGAGGATTAATACAGTTAAATACTCTACACCTGGAAGAATGCACACTTTTTGTCAGCTTACAGAAAAATTCCATTTTCCATTTCTGTGCACTTGTCCAATTAGATATATAATGATAGTAACATATAGTAGAAATTTTACACCCAGATTCTCATTAAAGAAATATCCTAATAATATATTTTAAAGAAATTGCATACATACTTTGTAAAAGTAATGTTTTCTAAAGACAGATTAAGGTTAGGTCACACGAAAAAGTAAAGTAATTATGCTTTTTCATACTGGAAGGGACATGGTTAAACAAGAATTAATATGAAAAATTATTCATTTTTAAAATTGTTCTACATTTCTGAGAAACAGCTTCTGAAGCACTGTAATAATAAATTACTGTTCAGAGAAGTATCTGTTTTTAAAAAGGCCTTCAAAACGTACAACACATGAATGCAGAGGACATCATTAAAATTGCACACATATTATGCTAGGAGAACATTACCAAGTTGCGAAATTAAGTACTCAAATTTAGTACTCTAAAATGTACCTGAGCAACAAGGATTCAGCCCTCTTGTGGGGACTCAGAAAGCTAATGTTTAATTCGGTGGTCAGCTAAAATTATTTTTTACAAAATCAACACCTTTATATATCTGAGTAGCAGAGACTCACATTCAGAGGAATGCTGAAACCAAAAGCTTGCCTTTAGGAGCTTGTTTAAACACCAGGTTATTCACTGGATTTTTATGACAGACAGAAAAAAAAAAAAATAACATAGCCTAAACCATTTTCTAATCAGAATCATACAGTCCTGAAACAGTGACAGAGCTTGTGCCTGTTATGTCAGTGTATAAACTGATCAATCAGGTGATAAGCAACACAGCTGATCAGAATGTTCATCACAATCTTCCCTTAATAGAAGAAATTTTTGCTTATAGTAAGAAACATTCGAGGTACATATTTGGAGAGGAGAAAAAGGGAGAGGAGGTTTAAGTGAAATATGATTAATTTGTATTCTTCCCAAAGAGTTTTCATTGCAAAACTAACTCTGACCCTTTTCTTCCAGAGTGAGTGTCATGTGTTTGGTTTTGTTTGGGTTTGTTTGGTTTTTTTTTTTTTTTTTTGCATTGGTATAAAGATATTCAATTTTTAAAGAACACAGCTCTACTACACTATTTTATATATCTGCATGATCTAAATGTGTTTCTGTCGATTGAAAGGAAGTCCTAAACTTCCTATGAGGCTACCTCATATAGGAACACCTACATTTTATGAAATTAATTACATCTTCTCTCCTTACACTGTTGATATTGAGATGTTGTTATTTGATTCATTAATAGTTGCAAAGGACTAAGTCACTGCAGTGAGCTGGGAATTATAAAAGTCTTCAGACATTTCCAATGCTGAGAGCCAGCCTGAGGAGTTTTTACAAACTCTGCCCAATACATGGACATGTATGACTGTCCATTCACAGCTAACAACCTCAAATAAGATACCAGCTGCCTTGAGCAGCTATTGGCAGTAGCTTCCTTTATGTAAGGTATAAAAATAAAATGAACAGCTGGGGTAAGTTTGTGTTTAATGAAACATTTTACATTTTTTTAAGTATCCTTCCCCAAATGTACATATAAATTGCCCTCTTATTGCATCCAGAAAAGGGAAACGTTCTCTGTTCTCTATGCCCCTAGTGTGATGCTTCAGAAATTAATTAATTACACCCTCCAATAAGTAACTGAATGAATAAACAAACTTCTAAATCTTAATATAACAAGTGGTTGCACCATTAAGTAAAGGCCAAATAGTCTTTTAAGAAACAATTTCAGGTAAAATTCTTTCATGTCACTTCGTACGTATTTTACCTTTTCATCCATTATCCAACACTACAGAGAAGCTGTTTTGTTTCCAGGTGCCTTGATTTTCAAGGTATGACAAAGGGGTGAAATGTGTCTCCATTTTGTGTGAATTTTGAGACATTTAAGAGATCTATGTGCTTGTATCTGAATTAGCCTCAGAACACGATAGCTCTTCAGGTTTTATCTCCACAGAGCATGCAGGAATGTGCTTCAGAGCCATTGGCTTCAATAAGAGGTGAGAGCAAGTGGGCAGTTCTTATTGAAGTTAATGTCTCTGAAACACATCTATGTGTTTGATGCATCAGTGTCTCCTGGGCATTCAGTCTTATCCCAGAGGTGCTGGATATTTCACCTCCTAAACTCTCTAGTGGGAGCAGAATGGTAATTTACCATGGGAAACATGCAGAAGATGTAATTTTACCTCTCAAAGCCCTGTTAAACTCCTGTGAATTGCATCTCTGTCAGCTCCTGAAGCTATAGTTCCTTCAGACATCTGTCAGTTTGCAGCAATTGAATTTAGACTGTGCATGCATTTCCCTTATGGCCCCGTGACCTGCAAAATATGACATGCAATGAAAACATCAAGAATACAAAGTCTCAGGAGATCATCTGCATGTTTGTGTGCATATGGACATTTATTTTGTGAGTATATATGCTTGTGTACTTGTTTGTGCACATTTTTAGGTATGTTTGTGTTTTAGTATTCCTTAGCACCCACCTTCTTGGGTTGTTTTAATTAGTATCTGGTTTTCAAGAGCACTGAATTTATTGAAAAGAACTGTTAAAGAAGAAAACTGGAAAAATAGTGCTGGGAACACTAACAGCAGAAATTACCTCATCTTGCTTGAGGATATAATGGCTGCAAGGAACATTATTTTATAATTATTTCAGAGTAATGTTAATGTTTAAAAGTTGGTATTTTAATGGAAATGTTTGATCCTGACGAAGCACAGAAATTGGCTGTGGCTTTTAAGTTGCCTTGCTCATACGCCTCACATAGAGACAGTAGACAGGCAGCATAATCCTCTCTGGGGCTTCAGGTACAAAACAAATCATTATAGTTTTCCCATGTATGCCAAGGTTAAATAAACACCTGTAATGCTCGGTAACTTCAGCTCTCTATACACTGTATTAGTGGCAGCTTTCCTTAAGGATTTGAGTAAGCATATGTCTACCCAGCAAAATGGAGAGATGATTTCAGAACAGATTGCCTTTAGCCTACTTGATACAGGTAAAGATAACAGCAACGACATGTTGGCGCAGCCTAGAAAAACTCACATGCACCCACTAAAGGCCCTGTGTAAATATTCAGGCTCGCAGTCCTCACAAAGGGACAGGATGCCAATCAGACACAACTGACAGTTAGCTGACAGAGGTTAGTGAAAGGCAATCTAGTGAGCCTTGTGTTGCAGGACTATGGAAGTTTGTGATCAAGTAAGGTCAGTGTGATTCAGTGTCTCTGACACTGACCTCCACCTGTTCCTCAATTTGGCCGATGTAATCCTTTCATATCTTTTCATCCTTTCATCTGATCTGTCTAGTAGACTGCAAACTCTCGAGGGTGGTGTCCACTTAGTATAGCTCAGGGTCATAGTTACTTTACAGCCATTGTTAACAAGTCGGATTTACCTTAGAAATTTATGGTAAATGTTGATATATTTATTGGCAATACAGCCTGTACACTTTTCTGACTATACAAGATCTGATATCTTCTTACCTATTTTTATGATTTTCTTTTCATTGCAATATCCAAGGATCCTCTGAACACCATCCAGGCACTCTATCCTACATTAGGTTGTCTGATGAGAGAGGCTAAAACATTATCAGCAAGGCCTGCTTGGACTATTCCCTTATCCCATTCAAATCAACAGCAAACTTACTGTTCATTTCCAGGAATCACCACCTTTTTGTTCCTGCCTTTTCCTTTGTGTTACATTCTTTCCCCTTATACCCTTTAGTCCCCTTTTAGGCATTTGTAACACCTACACTGAACCACCCTGCAGACTTATTTGTTTCAAGGCTGGCAGAAAACAGTTGAGCACAAAGGCTGATCTTTTGTATAGGACTGGTGAAAGATTTTTTACACTGAATTTTGCACAACCAATGTGTTTTTTTTGTTTGTTTTTGTTTTTGTTTTTGTTTTTTTTTAATTTGGATGGTTGGTTGTTTTTGGTTTTGTTTTGTTTTTGTTTTTTTTTAAAACAGAAAATTATGTGGGGAAAGGCACCAAAGAGCACTACCACACAAGTAAGAACTAAACTTTATTTCCTTGCTACTTTTATAGTGCTTATCTGAGTAAGTAGCTCTAACAGCAATCATCAACATACAAAGGAAGTAATAGTTCTATAAAGAAAGAGTCACAACACAACTGTTGTACCAGGTATTTACTTAAGAAGAATAGATACAGCTTCAGCCACTTCATTAAAGCAATAATAATTTACATCACCTAAAGGTCAGGTCCCCAAGGAGACTGACCTTTTTATTACCCAGTGGTGTCTTTCGGTATCCCTCTCACTGTTCTACCCTGCAAAGATCAGCCTGCAGAGTTTGTCTCCTTTTTATTTACCTTGGTTCTGGTAGTGTTGCCTAATTTAATGATCAAGTTGTTAAATTTTCCTGATTGGACTGTATCTTCCTCTGATTTAGGGACGCCCTTCTTGAGTGCAGTTGTTGCACACTTTGCTGATTGAGATGTGTAATTTAATTTAATAAATGGAGTTTACTATCATTTTTGCATATTTTATTATTAGGAAAGATTCATATTTTTCAGTACCAGTTTATTCATTCCCTGTATTTATTTATTTTTGGCAAAGCCAGCTGCACAGACAACGCCTTTTCAGCTGCAAAACTCCGCTGACCAAGCTGTACAATTCAGGCATTGAACTTTTGAATCTTTTCCTTATTAAGGTGCATATTCTAGCAGTAGAAATTCCAGATGCTTTTTGCTGCGGCAGTCTGTGCTTATGTGCTAAGCTGTTGACAAATCTGTTGGGGATATCATTTGTTTTAAGACCACTAAAGTGCATTTTCTATAGTTTCAGCTATGGTTTTAGATTCTTTGATAAAGCAAATAAAGATGCAATCAGTTTCTTTGTAAATCTCCCTATTTTGCATACAGTAAGTGGCACAAGCTTTCCATAACCAGCAGCTTCAATCTTTGAAGAAGCATTTATCCCACTATTTGAAAGAAAACCTAAGCATTTTACTATCTTAGATTCTGAAGACACAGCAGGTTGGAAATACTGTAATTCCTGTTCAGTTTATTTTGCATAATATATTGGGGGAAAAACAAGCTTGAAACTGGACTGGCAAACGCAGAATGTAATAGCTATATAAACAGTGATAATAGGCGGCTCAATCAGCAAAGAATGCAGCGTGATTATGTATAAAATTTCATCCACTAAAGTTCACAGCGTGATCAGGAAAGGAGGCAGCCAATCAACAGAGCATAGAGCTCTACTGGGAATGAATATGTTTTGAAAACTCAGCTACCCAGAATATTCAACGGGATCAGCAAAGTTCTAAAAGGAACATTTGAAGATAATAATGGATATATGGCATTATTAGTGAGTCAAAAGACAAACCCTTAAAATGTCCTGTTTCCAGTAGTGTGTTCAAAAGAATTTAAGTATTAGGTTCCTGGGAATATGAGTTAATGTTGTGCACATCATTCATGGTGAGAGCCCTTGGCAGGACTGGTATAAAAATCTGTTACTGTTACATGCTGAAGAATTTGCTTCATTATATCCCTACTGTGTTTTTCCTGTTCATATTTGCAAAGGCTGCCGTCTTGACCAACACCCTGAGAATCAAGTGAAAAACTAAGAAAGGAGTACATGAGACCTAAATTTTTCCTCTGTGAAGCAATAACAAGTTCATCGTCCTTGAGGAAAGGACATCCAGAAAAATTGCTAGCAGTTATCTGTATGTTACACGAGGTAAATCAGTCCCACCAAATGTTCAAAGCCTTGGCTGTCTCACAAAGCACATTTCTCACAGCATCCAAATTTCCATCTGTGTCTTCCTAGCCTCTAGTGTATGTAGTCTGCTCAGCATACATGCCCAGATGATCTGGAGATGAACTGTTTGGACTCCTAACCAGGATGTCAGCCTGGATGCATACCCTGATATCCCAAGAAATGGAAAGTCAAGAAACATGCTCTATATGGGCCACTCAATTACCACTGAAATTGTGGCTTTAAGATACATTGAGATTGAATATCTCATTCTTTTCTGGGTCTCTGAGACCCTTAACTTCTAATCTTTCTCTTTTAATGTAAAAAGCAGGTACTTAAAACAAGTTTCTGAGTACCTCAGGACACTGCTAGTCACTGTCGTCAGGATTTAATGTGGGAGAACAAGTTTACACCCTCTATAGATTTGTGTCCTCATGCATGAGACAAATGGAGGTATATGGCTTCCTGTATGTGACACAGCAAAGGTGAAGACCTTTGAAGAGCTGGGGGTAGAAACATACCGCAGCAAAACATTCATATTAAATACATTTTCATTTATTGATGAGATAATTATTCACACCGCAGATAAACCATGGCCTGTGGCTGACTTCAAAGGAAATTTTGGCCAGTGCAGGCTGAGACCAACAAAGCCTTTTGGCTTATAGATAAAGCTAAAGGAGTGCTTCTGGATTGAGGCTGACTTTCCCTTTTGCAAAGTGGTGTGCTTAGCCTCAGAGCAGTTGCACAGGGTGAGGTGATGTGGAGATACCTCAGGATACATTTATATTGATGCAACTTTACCAGATATGAAGAATCAACTGCTTCTGAGAGCCTAATATCCACACTATACACTTTCTAGTGTTTTTGTTTGTTTGTTTGTTTGGCTGGCTGGGGTTTTTGTTTGTTTTGTTTTGTTTTGTTTTGTTCTGTTTTAAATTCAGATTAACCTTAGACTGGTCCTATAAACACAACCTGCAGGAGCACACTAGCTGTTCTATTAAAACCCATCATGGGAATCAGTTCTGTTCAAACAGGATCCTGTTCACACACTTCAAACTCACTCTGTGCAAAGTGCAGTGATTTAGAAAGATCCAGAAGGTCACCTTAGAAGCACACTCCTGATCCAAACTAAATTGTCAAAGTAGACATACCCCTGAGTCATGTCAAGCCTTCAGGCTTTTCAGTCAGCTAAAGCATGGAACATGCTATTTCTCCATAACACAGGAGCTACAATGGAGAACATAAAACAAACCAACAAACAAACAAAAAAACAACACTTTAAAATGTAAATGTCTTGGGGTGACATAACTAAATAACCCAGTATAGGCTAGGCTGGGGAGCAACCTTGCTGAAAGGGATCTGGGGGTCCTGGTGAACAACAAGCTGAACAACAAGCCAGACAGGAGTCAGCAGTGTGCCACTGCAACGTAAAAGGTAAAAACCTGGGCTGCATCTGCAGGTCAGCTACTAGCAGAAAGAGACATGTGGTCATCCCACTCTACTGAGTACTTGTAAGGCTTTGTCTGGTCCAGTTTTGGTTCCCACAGTTCAAAAAAAAAAGGTATGGACAGACTGGAAGAGGGTCCAAAAGAGGGCCACAGAGATGATCAGAAGGACTGGAGAAGCTGCCCTATGATGAAGACTGGAAAATGTCTTTTTACCCTGGAGAAGAGAAGGCTCAGTAGCAACCTCATCACAGTATTCTTCGACTTAAAAGATCACTACAAAGAAGAGCAGCTCTCTTTTCGCAAGGAGCCACATGTAAAAGAAAAGGGGCAACAGGAACAAGTTGCACCAGGAGTAGATTCATCTTGATATAAGAAAGGTTTTTACAATGAGAGCAACCGTTTGCTGGAACAACTTACCTAGGGATGTGGTAGAGTCCCTATTGCTGGAGGCTTTCGACATGCAATTGGACAGGATGTTCGATAAACACAAAGCACAAAACTGGAACCAGATGATATTCTGAGGTCACTTCGGACCTGAGCTGTTCTATGATTTCACTATTCTGTGATTCTATGTAATATATACAAAGAGAGAGAAAGGAATATGAAATATTCTACCTTCCCTTAAAAACGAAATGCTAACGTATATGTTATTTCACAACCATTTCCACAATCATCCCCGAGTTACTCCCAAACTGATACTGAAAACAGTTGTCTCATGTAAGCAGCACCAAGCAATTCCAACACTTGCTGTGGTAATAAGCTGTTATGCATCACAAAATATTGAGCCCAAGGCAAGAATTACTGGCTAAAATTCCATGACCAGCACTATGCGAGAGGTCAGAGCACATAATCATAATGTTCCCTTCCGGCTTTAAAATCTATTAATCTAAGGATTTCATTCTACTGAGCATTGAGCACAATTTGTTACAACAAATACTGAATTAAATTCATGCAGGTCACACAGAAAAACAGTTGTTTTTAAGATCATGCTTAGAAAGATTTTGCATGTAGCACCAGGTGAATTCATGTAGCAGAGGAAGGACCACAGAAATCTCCTACCTTTTGTTTGAATCAGCTTACTTTCTGAAATCTCTGACAATTCCTGTGACTTCAAACAGCTGACGTTTGAAAAAAGAAAAGAAAAGCCACTTTTTAAAGCAAATTCATGTAAATGGAACTTCTTAGGTCTATTTGTCTCTTCTTTTTTTTCTTTTTCTTTTTTTTTTTTCACTCTTTTTTTTTCTGGATGACTGAAAGGACCAATAAAATGTAAGAAACCTTTCATCCCATCCTTTTTTAATATATGTTTGAATATATCTAGTTCAGTACTGAAAACAGGTTTAATGTAAAAATTATCACTATATTGTAATATGAATAAAACGTATCCTAAATGGATCAAGAACTGGCTGTCAGATCTCAATGTTGTATGATCCTAGGATATAGTAGGGAGCTGTTTCTAATGTGGTTTGGTAATTGGTACAGCATTATTCAATGTTTTCATCAATAAGTAAATAAGAAATCACTACAGCTAAAATCTACAAATGTTGCAGAGATTGACAGGGTGTTAAGTAATATTAGGGACAGGGAAATGATCCAGTTGTCTCAAAAAATGGCAACCATATAAAAATAAGTTTCATTGCAACACATGCCAAGGTCATAGTTTGAAAAAAATTTTTACCTTCTTTAGAAGATGACCCAACCCTGGACACTTTTCAAAACTAGGAACTCATCATGGATTCCCATTTTGATATTTTGGTTTTTTTTTTAAATATATTTGTAATATGCCTAGGTCAGCTTTCATTCAGTGACTAACCGGTGAATGAGGAGTAAGGATTGGGAAATGATTATTTCTGTAAATGTTGCTGATGAGATTAAAGTCATGACAGTCCTAAGGAATGAAGGTGCTGACATAAAGCAGTAGACAAAGAAGTCTTAAAAAGTATCATAAAGAGTCAAGAATTTTCTTAGTAAAGGTTTAAAAGAAGTCAATTCAACTAATTTTCCAAAATGGAATCCAGGAGGCGGCTTGATTGCAGCACAGGGAGGACAAAGTAGAACACACAGTTTAATCTAATGCAGCACGACAGAACAAGCACAAATGATTGGGCACATTCAAACTGGCAAACAATCAAATCTGGAGGAAGGCACAACTTTTCAGTAGTAAGGATCATAAACTGTTGGAAGAAATTATCCAAGTAAGTAATAGACACCCCATGTTTTGAGGTCTTCTGAAGTAGGACGGATACCTTTGGGGAAGGTATGTAATCAAATACATTGAATCCAGTGCTGAGCAACTTGGTGAGATTTAATAAATTGTGATATGGAACTGTCCACAGTAAATAACAGTAAATGTGGGTGTCACTTCTGGCTTTATCTTTTCCACATGTATTATTTCAGATTATAACACACTTTCTGCAGGATTATTAGCTGGGATCCTACTCTCCTTTTAATGACAGAAGGACATGCTGCAGACTAACTTAAAAATAATAATAACAATAAAAGGAATCTAAGTTCTAGGATTCCTTTTATTTCCACTTCCTTCATCCCCATCCTTCACAGACATAATGGGACACATCTAGGTGTGTGTTACTGCAAGATAACTCTCATCTCGGGTCATTGAAGGCTTTCCTCTTTGCCTTGTGTTTCACACTTCCCCAAAGGTATGTGTTATCTCAGCACAGCACACATCTTGTTGTGTCTTATTTCTCAGTTCCAGGAGAGACCTTGAAAATAAATAAACAAGTCACCAGACAGTATGGGATGAATTGAAGGGTATTTTTCCCCCCAGTGTTTCTTTGTGTTTGTGTGTGTGCACACATGCATGTGTGTAGTATGTGACGTGTACCTTTTGTACTTCATGGGAGAGGAAGGAAGAGAGGTATGTCTGGAAGAAAGAGGGAGAGAGGGAGAATTAAGAATTGAAAGAAGCGCAGAGATAAAGGAAAAAAAAAATGTCTAAACAACAACATGGTTTCAGTACATAGCAACAACTTAAGTTTGGGATAATGGTTCTGATAAAAGAGTCCCAAGAAAATTATAAGTGTATTTGCATATACACAGAAACTAACAAAAAAATATTCTGACATAACAAAACATACATGGGAAAAAAAACAAAAACAAAAACAAAAACAAAACAACCATGAACAGCTGACACCAATGTAGAAAAACAATGCATATAAAACATACAAACAGAAAAAATAGAGATTTCAGAAAACCATGATTAGGAATGGCAAGGAGAGAACACTGGTGTCACATATTCAAGGTATGCTTTACTTTTCCCTCATTTCATATGCTGTGTTTCAACTGTGACAATGAGGCAGGCTGGATCATACAGGGGAGCAAGAACAGGAGTAGAAAGGAGGTACTGCAGTGACAGATTAATTTACATGGCTAAAACCTGAAGGCCAGAGGAGCACCTGCAGTTCATTTCTTCACAGTCCTTATTTCTTAACTGGTTAGAGATGCCTTCAAAGGTCCTCACGATCAAGGAATAGCTGGCAGAAACAACTGCTATCTAGGAAGAAGCTGTCTATCAAAATCACTAATTGGTTTTGAAAATACCAGCACTCTTTTCACAGGTGGTTTTTCTGGTTTTTTTTTGTTTTTTTTTTTTTTTTCATCTCTGATTCATCCACTAACACATTCATCCAGGTCAGTAAATCAAGCTCTCCTTAACGCAGGGCTCATCAGCACTTCCCAATAGGGCATGATAAGGAGAGTTTCGTCCTGCTGTTGGCAATGTCATCTCCAGAGCTGGGACTAGTCTGGCTGTATGAACACACTCCTGAGCTCAAACTGCAAAGCTGGGCAGCAAGACACGTGGATTGGGATGCTCAGCCACATTGACACAGCAAGCCTGATTCTGGATTCAGCTGTTCATCTGCACAAGTTCCCAGGATGCACAATCTGAATAAATCAGTTTTGGGGAGAACAGTGGTTTTGCTCGGAATGGACAGTTGCACCAGCTACTTGATTTTTGGGAACTACAAAAGATAGAGTTTTTATGGAGGAGTGGCAGCCACCATTTTTGTTCTATCAAGAAGTGTAATCTTGTTTGAAAGATCATGAAGCTCTACATTTGAGAGCATAGTCCCATTCTGCTCTTCAGATTGACAGATACAGGATCCAACCCCATGTCTATGAAACATTTTAGCTGACCCCTGGGTACCAGCTTGCAACACGGGCCATTGTTTTGTTCAGTGTTTGCAAAACACTTAGAGCAGGATGATCCTGGCCCATGACTATTGTTCCTGGAGCACAGTTGATAACTTACATACATCTCTTTAAAATTAATCCACTCAGAAATACATTTTCCTTTTTACAAGCACAAACAGGAGAGCATGATGAAGAAATAAGGGCTCTTCTCCTGCTTGAAAGACTAATCCCCGTCTCAGACTAATGACAATGACAAAGCTCTTTCTGCCCTACTTCATTTTACAACAAATGACAAGTAGGTGTCAGGTGCTGAGGCATCCACAGGCCTTACTGTCCCTGACCAGCCTCCCCTGGATGTCTCAGAGAGAGTGATCTAGGTCACTTCCAAAGAGATAATGCGTGGCAAAAGTTATGAATGACCATTCATCTGCCAGACTTCCCATCCTTTTGCTTACATCATTCAGCGTGACTTGCTACAGCATTAATTTCATGCATGATTTAAGTCACCATAAGCTACTACTTTCTCAAAAAAAGACCCACCACACGCTTACCCAGCCACTCCTTCCAACTTCTGTAGTATATCCTCCCCACCCTATACTAAAACGAACATTCGTAGTCCCACACTGGAAATTGAGTCAAGGAGCTTTTTTTTTCTTTTTTTTTTTCTCATGTAAAGTAAGCAAGTAAAATACATATATTTCATCTTGTAGATCTATCTCTTCATAACACTGTAAACATGTTTTCTCCAGAGCTAAAGAGGGAAAGAAAAGGGAGAAGGAAAGAAAGGCTTAGAAAAGTGTGCCTGCTTTTAATTTTTGTCCCTACATCACTGATGTCCTCACAGCATCTTAAATTGCATATGAATTTGCAGCTCAAGTCAGCCCTTGTGTCCACACAGGGTAAACAGCAAGTTCATGTGACCTAATACACAATCACCTTCCTATAGACCAGCTATATGTCTGTCAAAGCTGTGGTCAACAAGAATATTCTGACACCACAGGGGAAAAAATAACCATATTTGTCAGCTAGATCCACTAGAAAAATAAGATAGCGAATGGCTGTACTGGATACAATTTTTGGAAATAGCAAGCTATAATGGATAATGAGATCCAATGTAAAGCTTACTATAGGTAACAAGGTGTCTTTCCACATGTCTCTGTTAGCTTTTGATTGTGAGCAAGCATATCCCTTGTGTATTAATTGTTCTTTTCTAACTAGCACAGATCAGTTCACAGATTAGTTCATTTCTGTGTCTTGGCAGTAGATACAGTACTTTTACATAGGAATCAACTAGTTCCTACTGACAAAGAGTTCAGATGTTAAAGCTGTAGAGAAAAATGTCATCAGTTTCAGGCTTCTCACAAGTTGCCAAAGTGCAAGTACTGGAGGCTCAGGAAAAAAAAAAAAAAAAAAACGACAGACTTGCAGTCTAGGAGATTTCCTGGCATTGGCAGAAAAGCACTTGCTTCAGGCCATTGTAGACCAATAAACAGTTCATTTTTTCATTGTTCTAATTAATTTAATTAAGTTAACTTCCAAGGTGTGTTAAGAAGTAATGCCTTGGGTGATTAACTGTTCCCATATCAAGGTGTTTTCACAAACACATTTACCTTGATTAGTGTACACATTATTATGTAATTAAATACCTCACACAGAGGAATTTATTAGTGCCTCCTTGTCTCCTAACAAATAAAGCAGCCCTTGAAATTCTCTCTGAAAAGAGCTCTCCTAAGCTAGGTGAGAAGGACAAAGCAGAAACGTGTGGAGAGAAAGATAATCATGGCTTCATCATGCAAGCAGGTCCCTCATTGTCTCAGCAAGACTGCATCTCTGTTATTGCAAGGACTGTGAGTGACTGCCTGGGTCTCCTGTAAACTTAGCGGCTAATTAAACCACTTTTTACATATCTAATGTGAATTTATTTAGCCAGTAGAACCTCCTGATCACTTGCTTAATATCACTCTCCCAGACCTGTGGGACAAATTATCTACTGAAAACTCAACTCACCTAAATGATAAACCTCAATTTAAAACATATACGCAAGAACATTTCAAATCTGAAAAAAAAAAAATTCTTACAAAACTTACAACATTTAAAAGCACTTGCTATGGGTCTTAGTAAAAAGAGAGGAGTGTTCCACCTTGTCCAATTTCACTGAGAGTTTGCTCCTACTTTCTGTCATCAGTAGCCTGTAGTCATTCTAGCCACAGTTCTGGACTTAAGCATGTGCTTAAATATTTTGTTGAACTGACGCCAAGGTTACTCCCATTGGCTTTAGTGAAGATTAGTGCAGGAAACGGAGATTACTCTTTGCCCTATCTGTAGACTGTACCTGCTATTTTATTGTGCGTGACCACAATATTTCAGCATTCTCTGCTGGGTTTGTCAGTAGATCATAAATTGCACTCACCATCTGATGAAGCAATAAGATTTGCTTTATGCCTCATTGGTCATTTTTCCAAGCATTAAAGCTTAGAATGAACAAAATTCAGATGGTTCGGAGGTTCGGTTTAGAGACTTGCCCAAACTTTCTATAAAGCTATTTTGAAACTTGTGTCTCTAAAGATAAACCATTTTTTTTCCATTAAATTCTGATATTACTAATTCTTTATTCCACATCTGCAAAGCAGTTGAAAAAAAACTTCTTCTAGACAACTGAGATGTGATTATTAAGTTCCCTCTAGACCATGAACTTAGTGCCAGAATAAAAAGGTGCAAATTCACCATCACCACACCAATTTATTTATGAGAAGGGAATTTCAGACCCATATGAACAGCCCACACAGTTTTCTTATACTGTGAATGTCTCACTTAATCTAAATTTTGAAGGTTAAGTTGCTCCCATTATATTCCGTAGACAAATTTCACCTAGAGTGAATATGATCTTTTTAATACTCCCACCCCTCCTCAAAAAAAAAAAAAAAAAAAAAAAAAAAAAAAAAAAAAAAAAAAAACACATCCTAGCTCCGCTCCAGCGTTTCTCACACTGAGCAATGACAGCAACAAAGCTTGGGTTCTTTCTAGTGCTTAAATGCTCAAATTGATTGTTGTTGATTTGACTTATTCCCCATCGTACCTTTGAATATTTAAAAAATAAATAAATAAAAATCCACTTTGTAGAAATTGGAAGATAGGAGCAGAGTTACAGAGCTGGACAACTGTCTAGTAAGTGGAAGGAAGAACAGTTTGGATGACTGTCTAAAAAAACCCTTTATGTTTCTTTGTATGTCCAGCATTGTTTGAAGCTGTCAAGACCTCTGATCCCTCCAACCACCTCTTACACAACCCTTTTCTAAGCAGATGAATTTGCCAGTCTTATCAACCCAGTAACTCAAGTGTGGGCACTGTCATTTCATGATCTGACTCAGGCTGTGCCTGAAAAAAGTCAGCCATCCTTCCCCTCCATCCCTATTTCTGACCTCATGTCAGACAGCACATTGATGACTACAAAGTGAGTCTCATCTGTTTGCTTCTCTGACTGAAAATCAAACATTTAGGGTTGTTTTTTTCTTCTTGAATTAATTTTCGGCCAGAGCATTGAACTGCATCATCTCACTCCACGGCTGCATGATTTCTGGAACTCATGTAAGGTAGCAGCAGGAGTTCACAGTCAGGAGCAAGGGATGTCTGAGATAATCCTTTTAGCTTGTAGCACAATATTAGATCAGTTCAGGCCAGGTGGGAAGCCACATTTGAGGAGAGGAATGTAACTTGAAGCACTGTGTGCACTGATGATTGAGACCAGTTTCCGTGGTGGAGAAGATGTGAGTCCCCACTTCTCATAGCACAGCAGGAACATTGAAAAAGGTCTTTCATATTCTGGAAAAGTGCTCTCCCTTGCAGATTTTGAGTGCTATCTCTGCTTCTAATGAGAAAAGTGTAATGCAGATTCCTTATTACTGGAGCACTTTTAAGCTCCGAATACCAGCTTTTAAGAGGTCCCAGATTGTAACCTATGCAGAAGAGAGCACTGTAAATGCACTCCTCTTTCACATATAATTAGCTAGTTACATATTCTGGTGATTGGAAGCTGGCTATTCTGACTCCCTGTCTAAGAATAATTTAAGGGGGAAAAAAAAAATGAAGAAATTTTTTTTTTTTTTTCCCTTGCTCATGGAGTACAGTAATTATATTTCTATGTCAGCACTCCAGATTCCTAG
>NW_008596012.1:30003-33052 GCF_000691845.1 Merops nubicus
CTGAAATTCTGTGTCCCCTTTTTTGGGGAAAAAAAAAAAAAAAAAAAAAAAAAAAAAAAATTAAAAAAAAGATATTAAATCTAAAAATTTAGAGTATAAGCTTTAAGCAGGTAGAGCCCAGCCCTCATGCTGTGGTTACTGTAGCACCTCGCTCCAGTGGTGTCATAGTCAAGAATGATTCCTTTGAGTTGTCATTGGAATAAAAGTAATGAGGATTACTGATTATCCTACCTCTTGCCAGATACAAAAAGCCCGACTAAGTTAAAACCACTCAGATACTTTTAACAGCCCTCCTTGTATGCGTACCATTCCTCTTCCTCAAACCACAGGCACAAAAAAGCAATACAGGAATCAAGATCTTGTTTTCCGTTCAGTTCTTAGGTTGTAATATACTACTGGGAAAGCAAGTATTAGGATACTCTAATATACAAGCATCACCACCCCTTTTAGAGAGGATGAATTAGGTGACATTTTCTGGGAATCTGGAAAATACTCCTGAATGCCAAGTGAATCAATGTTGAAATAAGAACAAATACACTCCCTACAAATGGGAGAAGAGCTATCAGGTCTGTGGCAGTGAGAGAGAATTATGTTTGCCTGGGGCCAGCTCCTCAGGGAGTGAAGATTGATTCTTTATGATTGATGACTCGGCACTTGAATGCCAAGTCATCAATTCCCTGTGTCCATGGCATTGACTGCATCAAGATAACTTTTCCCTTGTGCCTAAGCATGGATATGGTTCTTGCCTGGAGTGCAGCCTCAGAGGACTCAGGTACAGAACCTGAGTCAGTTGCTTTAAATAAGAGACAGACACAAACTCCAAGTGTCTGGTTGCAAGGAATAGGCAGTACTGAAAAATGAAGTGGGAATGGAACATGGAAAGCTTGGCTTCCCTTCTGCTCTAACAGCTTCAGATTACATATGCTAAAAGAATGGGCTTTCACTATGTAGTTATGTACTCTGAAAGACAAACAAAGTATTTAGGGGTTTATTGACTGTATATTATCAAGCTTTTGTCTGGGAGAAGTGGGTGACAAGTCAACACTCATGTCACTGTGACACTATAAGCTGTGTAGCTCAGATCATATGGGAAAGTGGCAACCAGAATACATACCTTTTTCATATGTCTTATGGAGTGTTGTTAAAGTGCACTTACACTATGGGTCTTGACACCTCCTGACAAGCTTTGAAAAAACATGCACAAGTTAACCAACCATGGATAAAGGAATGACTCTGATTTCATTCTCAAAATAATCCAAAAATAAAAATAAAATGACATTAAATTCATACTTTGTGTTTAGAAGAAAGTCCCACTTGCTCTGTCACTGAAGTCCAAGCAAATAAGTTTTCTAAGTAAAATTTAGGACAGCCTTGATTAACCCCCTCTTTCCAACCGCTATATTGTTTTAAAAGATACCTCCAGCTGCTTTAAACTTTCCACTAAGGAGTTCCCCATCAGAGAACTATCCCCAGTTGACATAAAGTTCCCCCTCAACAGGATAGGGGTTATGTCAGTAGTGTAGAAAGCAGGAGGAAATAGAGCAGGACCGTGATGCCTCTCAGGTGAATCTAGTCTGACAGAAATGTTCAATCTGTATATGGTAAAGGAATAGTCTGGCTATTCTTTCACAGGCTGCAAAATATTTAAGCCTGGATAAGCTATCACCAGTGCAGGAGAAAGAACTCTGCTGTAAAGTCATCCTTCAGTCTTTCTTCAGGAAGAATCATCCCACCTTTTTTTTGTTTGTTTGTTCGTTTGGTTTGTTTGTTTGTTTGTGTTTGTTTTTGGTTTCCCCCCTTCTGATTAGCCTAGTTTTAACCTTGAAGAAACATAATGCATTTTTAATAGGTGAGTAGAAAGTGTGTTGTTTGTTGAATTCAGACTTTGAAAATACTTATTCCAATTTCAGACCATTTCAAATTTGTATCATAAATGCTAACATGAAAAAAATATCAAAACAATTTTTTTCAGAATATTCTTACATCACTTTTAATTGTTTAGTTTTAGCAGGACTAATATGTGATACCTTTAAAGAAGGTGCTACAAATTTTGCAAGAAAAAATGACAAGCTTTTAAGTCTCACAAATGTTAGTAATAATATTTTTATTTTCCCCAAAGCAAATTTTGAGCAGAAAAGCAAATTCTCTGTTCCACTGTCAGAGAAGCAAAGAATTAGTAACAATAGTAAAGAAATATGGTGCAGATTCCAGCTCTAGCCATGTGTGAGAATACATTGTTCCTTCCTGTCTTTACTATCGCTCCATGATCACTGTTGCTTAATGTTTATCTACTGATTCTTCTTCCTTGATTAACATTTAATAATGCTGATGTCAAAACCAGTTACCAGGGAGTGTTTGTAATGCCAGCTTATTAATGTTTTGGGACATACAATATTACAATCATCCTTTTAATCACATCATGTTGCATTTGTCCTATTCAAAATCAAGGAGTATTTTCACACCTCATGCTAGAATCTTTTTGACTCTGAGGTTATGTACCATATGCAAAAGGGTCTATCTATAGAAAGAGATGTGGGCTATTTCCAGCCTTCCCTCAAGTCTAGACTGTTTGATTTCTGCTCCTGGTTTATAAATATATGATGTGTTGTGTGTTTAAGTTGCTTTCATACTTGTTGTTAAGTGGCAAATACTTGAGGATGAAAGGCTGAGAGTTATATAGTATGTTTTCCTCTCCAGTGAAATAAAAAGGGTGATACCTTTTGAAGGTTGTGAAACTGCTGCTAATGATTTTCCATGAACTTTTGATGTAACGATAGAAGGAAAAAAATATAACATTATTCAAGGAAGAGGTGGCCTGGTTGAGAAAAAATGCAGCCAGGCAACCAAATCTCCTTTACAGTAATCCATAGCCTGGCCTTGCATACTAACCAAACCCAGTCCAATTTATTGTGAAATTCACTAGTTCTGTAGTTTCCCTGTGTTGGACCCTCACTGCAAATAAATCACTATAGATTTTTTTTACTGAATTATGATATTTTTCAGAACCACTATAAGATTTTAAGATGCCTTCTGCCACCATTTCTTGAAA
>NW_008596013.1:0-282 GCF_000691845.1 Merops nubicus
AGCCAGGGGCTGGCACGGGCCGGGGTGGGGGGACCCTTGGTAGCCCCCCCAGGAGAAAGAGAGGCCACGAGCGGGGCGCCACGTACTTCCAAAACAATCGTTGTATCTTTATTGACGCTCTGAATGCAATGACCTGTTTTTTACTCTTAAGGAAAATAAACATCTTTTAGAAACAGCTTGTTACACACAATCTTCAGTGTGAAGCAATATACTAATAAGAACACTAGTCTTAACATTTACAGTCTTCATATATATTATATATATGTATATGTATACATATAT
>NW_008596014.1:0-1394 GCF_000691845.1 Merops nubicus
CAGCCGTGGGCAGCCAGGCCAAGGGAAAAAGGGAAAAAACCAACAAAATGCTCCCTCTGACCCTTCCCCCATCCCCTCTCCAGATGCTATAAATTTTCATTAGTATTCTGTAATTTAATGATCTATTCCCAAGAGAAAATTAGCCTTCAATTTACAAAAAAAATCCCTGTTAATTTAAGCATAATAGTAGGAGAGTGATGTGAGTGCGGGAGCCCCGGCCGGCCCCCCCGCTGCCCCTCTCCACAGCCTGGCAAAGGGCAATTATGGGCAGAATTTTAATAATACACTGAAGTCCATTTGAAATCTCCCGACGAAGGCTGCAAAGAGGTTCCTGGGGGCAGGAAAAGCAATTTCCTCCTGAAACAGGAGGTTATTTTGGCCCAGGCAAACACTGATTCGTGCTGGGAGCCTGGGAGAGGCAGGAACACGCTGGGCTGGCTGGGGAGCTCACCCAGCACCCACCACTGAACTGTTAAGATGCCAGCCGGTGCCAGGGCCCTGTGGCACCCTTCCCAGAGCTGCCCCGGGCACTGCACCCCTCCACCAGCTGACACGTGGTCCCTGGGTTGGAAAGGTGGGTGCTGGCTCCCACCCGGAGGTGCTGCGGGTCCCTCCGTGCAGCCCCAGGGCTCTGCACCCCCTGCCCTGCCAGCACTGCCAGCCATGGGTCGGGGTCAAGGGCATCTCCCTGCACCCACCCTGCTCGTCTGCGGGTGGCACGGAAGTCCTGAGTGTCTGACAGCAGCCACCCCCCCACTGACACTGAGCTGGGTGGTGGTGGCTTTGCTCGTTAGAGGCTGTGGCAGAGGGTGGGTGCTGGGAGTCTGTTCCGGGGAAGAGCTGCAAGGGGAGCTCATTAACTTGAAAAATTGGGTCCAGAGGGCTCATTTGTCTGATATCAGTTCACTGTTTTTCTAGTAATGTGGAAAATGAGGAAGGGGGATCTGAGCCTCTTCTCAGTGACTGACTCTTTCATTTACCCCTTCCTTATTCATGTCCTCTCTTTCAAATTGCCTTTAATACTGTTTATTTTCAATAGGTCTTAAGCCTCTCCGTGTGGCACATCACCCCTCACTCCCAGGGTACAGCACCTACAGGACACAGCAGACACTGACACTTTTTCACCCTGGCCCCATGGGGGTGCTTCCCAAGGGGCCCATGATCCTGTCCTGGGCCAGGCACAGTGGGCTTCACCCCCCCCTTGCCAGGTGGCCACCCCGAGCCGTGCAGATGCAGAATTAGAGTTAACCTAACCCTAACCCTAACCCCACAGACACGAAGCTGCCTTCCTGACACTCACCCCACACAGGGGCTCACTGCCAGGGTCACCCACTGGGCACCATGCCTGTGGCCAGCTGGGCTTCTGGCCACCCCACTGCTGTGTGCCACCCACT
>NW_008596014.1:1641-2203 GCF_000691845.1 Merops nubicus
AGACTTGATTAGGTTAAAGGTCTCTTCCAGCCAAAACAATTCTGTGATCCCGTGGCCCAGGCCAGAGCCACCTGCACTCCCTGCAGGTCAGGCTGAGCTCTCGCTGCCCTCCCAGGGTCGAGGCAGGAGCTACCAGTGGGTGCCCTCCCCGAGCCCCGAGGCAGCAGCACCCCCAGGAGGGTTTTGGGTGCACAGGACACAGACCCCCTTGCTCCAGCCAGCACTGCAGGGTGGGCTCCCAGTGTGCCTCCCAC
The DNA here is from genome assembly GCF_000691845.1 of Merops nubicus. Lineage (NCBI taxonomy): Eukaryota > Metazoa > Chordata > Aves > Coraciiformes > Meropidae > Merops > Merops nubicus. Next base: position 1,896 of record NW_008596014.1, read on the forward strand.
CCAACAAACCCGGCAGTGAATACAAACTGCTAACAGCAATCACAGTAATTGCATTGAGCTACTAATAAAAGCAGAGTTCCAGAATCCCAGCGTGCTGAGGCTGGAATTAACCTCTGGAGATCATCTCTTCCAACCCCCCTGCTCCAGCAGGGTCAGTGAAGTGCTGGGGTTAAACCCCCAGCCCTGAATGAGGGTTGGCATAGGGATGATGCCCACAACCAGGCAAGACAGACCCTCCTGACTGGTTTTCACCCAGGCTCTGGCCAGCCTTGGGTGGGAGCTGATGAGGAGATCACCCCCAGGTACCC
>NW_008596014.1:2223-13274 GCF_000691845.1 Merops nubicus
GTTGTCGGTAACGACAAGTCTGCCTGCAGTGGGGTTGGGAGGTTTGTCTACACAGTGCATGTGCTGTGTGGGGATTCTGGCTATTGTAAAGGGCTCCCTGGCTCTTCACAGCAAGTGGAGTTCCCAGGATGGCCAGGCCAGAACATGAAGCTGTCTCAGTCCCTGCTGTATAACTGGGCTCCTGGCCTGGCTGCTCCCATCGCCCACAGCTTGGCTCCTTGGCTGGCTGCTCCCTTCTTCACGTCCCCTGTGGTGGGTGAGTGCAGGGACTTGTTCCTCCTCTGGTTGTCTGGTGCTTTGGATCTCTGGCGTGGGATGTGGTAGCAGAGGGAGGAGTGTGGCTGCTGGTCTGCCTGTTAATGACAATATCCTTCTCTGTTGGGTGTGTGGTCAGCAGAAGAGGAGCCCACAGCAGGGTGCCCAGGATGGTGTCCAGGCAGGTTTGGAATCTCTCCAGAGGAGACTCCACAACCTCTCTGGGCAGCTGCTCCAGGCTCTGCCACCCTCACAGCAAGGAATTTTTTCCCTCACGTTCAGATGGAACCTCCTGGGTTCCAGTTTGTGCCCATTGCCCCTTGTCCTGTTGCTGGGCACCACTGACAAGGGTCCAACCCCATCCTCTTGACCTTTAGCTCTTGCTCAGCATTGATCAGATCCCCTCTGAGGCTTCTCCTCTCCAGCTCAGCAGCCCCCGGGCTCTCAGCCTCTCCTGGCACAGAGATGCTCCAGCCCCTCAGAACGTTCAAAGCCTCTGCTGGACCCTCTCACTCTGGAACTGGAGAGACCAGAGCTGAACCCAATACTCCAGATGTGGCTTCACAGGGCAGAGTAGAGAGGCAGGAGAACCTCCCTTGACCTGCTGGCCACACTCAATGCACCCCACCAGACCACTGCCCCTCTTGGTCATGAGGTGTTGAAGCTGTCAAACGACAGCAAATACTTGAGCAGAAGCCTGGGGCAATCCCCTGGCAGTGCCCTGCCCTGGCCCGGCAGGGGATGGGCTCTTCTCTCCTCCACATGGAGAGGGGGACACACTTTCAGCTGAGCTCCAGGCTGGGGGAGCTCCATGTCTCTAAGTGCCACGGGCGTGAGGAGCGTTGGCTCTGCAGCCTGCCCTCCCCGAGCTGCCCTTGTGAGAGGGGAAATCTTTCCTGTGTGAGAAAAGCAAAAGGCGAGTGGCCTGGCTGTTAGATACAGACACATGGTATGGAAATGAACCTGACAACCGAGTGAATCAAAAATGAGGGTTTAAATTATTGACGGGTAGGAGGAGCTGGCGCATGCAAATAGTGTTACTGTGGAGAGAGGCAGCTCTCTGAACGGGGAGAGGAGGCTTCTGAAACAGAATCATTTCTTTTAAGAAAAGGGCTGCGTGTTAAATAAAAGCCAACAGAACCAGCACATGTTGATTTCAAAGGCCTTTTTTCCATCCTGTCACTTTATTCTCCTGGCTTGTTATTTTCCCTTGTAAAGCAATGAGAGAAAGGAAAGGCTACTGAATTTTATTAGCTTTAATTCGGATAAGATGAATTAAGTTTTGATGGCCACAGGAGAAGGAAGGAGCCCCAGCCTGGCTGGCTGATCACAGGCTGCTGAGGGGCTGGGAGGAGGCATTTGCTAATTGACTTGGTGGGGCTGGGGCTCTCTGGCCTCTGGAGCTGCTGGGGTCCCAGCCTGGGTTGTCACAGCCCCTGGAAATGATGGTGACTTTTGGCACGTTTGCTGAGGTGGTGTGGACTTGATTTAAGTGGGGAAATACCTGCCTGGAGATTTCAGCCTGCCAGGAGGAGTCAGTGCCACTCGAACCGTGGTGGCACCCTGGCTGCTCCTGTTTCAGGGGGTGCTGCTGAGGCCCCAGGGGCAGGAGGAGAGGGGAGCAGGGCTGGCTGAGCTGAGCTGGGCTGAGCTGGACCCTCTGCCCACGGCGGCTGCAGGAGCATCAGCAGCTCCAGATGGGAAACAGAAAACTGGCTGGTTATCTTTCTCAGCAGCGGAGCTGAGGGGGAATCCTGGTGGAATGGGCACTCTGTGAGCACAGTGAATGTCTCCCTTCCCTTCCAGGCAGCTGTATTTATGTCTCCCCAGCCCCCTGCAGGACTGCCAGGGCAGGTTATGGGTTTCCTCTTCCTGAGTCAGTGTGTGATGGTTTGGGACGAGTTGTTAAAGCTATAGATCAAAATGTCATTTATTGGAAAAGCACCTCCCTGGGGATTCTTATCCTTCCTTTATTATTTGTCATGTGCTGACAGTGTGCTCTGTCCTGTCTAATCAGTCCTCTGAGCTATTTATACAGCCCCATCACAGCAGCACCCGAGTGCTTCCCCTTGCTTAAAACATGGTGGGTTTTTCCTGCTCTGCAAAGCCAGCGAGGGCTTTGGGGTCCGTGAGAGGTGCCTGGGATGTGTTCTCCCATTCACTCAGGGTTACCAGTGGTGAGGGACCCATGCTGTCCCCTGCAGCAGAGGGGGATCTGCCCCTGGGGTGATGTCCAGGAGCAATCCCTGCTGCCTGGGATGCTGCTGTCACCACTCCAGTGCCGAGGCCTCTGGGTGGCCCTGGCATCCTCCACATCACCTCAGTCTTTGCTGCCTGGCACAGGGCAGGGGGTGCTTCCAGCCCACAGTGGGGAGCCCCACCTCTTCCCTGCCCAGACAGTGCTCAGCCTGCTCCCCAGCAGGAAGAGGTGCCCTTCATGTGGCCTCAAGTTGCACCAAGGGTTAAGGTTGGACATTGGGAACAACTTCCATGAAGGTTGTCCAGGCTGCCCAGGGCAGTGGTGGAGTCCCCACCCCTGGAGGGGTTTCCAAGCCGTGGAGATGTGGTGTGAGGGACACGGGGCAGTGGGGACCTGGCAGGGCTGGGGAAGGGTTGGAATTATTGATCTTAAAGGACTTTTCTCACCTGAACATGTGTGATTCTATGACTCTAGGACTAGCAGGCTCTTGGGACAGGACACAGGAGTAGTTCATGTTTTAAATGACAGATCACCCTGTACTGATATCAGGCACACGTTGTGTTCATCACCACAAATCATTCATGAGCAATCCTCTGGCCAGAAGGTAAAAACATAAGTCTGTGTAGCAATTGTTACACCTTTTTGTGGGTAATTAGAGAGCTCTGCAGGGCTGGGTGTGCTAAATGGGTGCTCGGTCAGTACTGCTGCCCAGGCCAGGCCAGTGAGGTGTGTGCCTGCTGCAGTAACTGACTGCAGCAATTCCTGCCCCCCCAGACAGCCCTGGCACTGATGAAATGAGGGGGGAAGAGAATTCCTCCTTGGATGCCCCCCCTCATTGGCACGGTCAGCTTGAAGGATGCCATTCATCCTGCATGTCCTCTCCTTGGACCAGCAAATCCCCTGAGGAGCTGTGGAGGGTGTGGGCACCTGTCTGTGTGTGCCCCCAGGGCTCTGGCTTCTTGGGCAGCACAAAGCTCCCCTCAGATGGAGATGGCACTGACATCACACTGCCAAATTCTGCTGGCTTTGAGAGAGACTCATTCTGCCTTTGAGTCTTATTTGCAAGACTCTGAGCCAGCCCCAGCAGCCCGAGCACCTTCCAGGCAGTGCCTGTCACAGCCCTGGGCTGTGGCACCGACTGACCTCCCACCCCAGCCCCACTGCAGCCCTGGGGGCTCCAGGAAGACTTTGGACAAGCTTCCTTCTCGACTCTGGGAAGTCCTCCACGGGATTTCTGTCTTGCCTTTAAACACTTTCTGCTACTGAAGCTCTCCCCATGGTACCCGAGTGCCCAGCCAAAATGTTTTTGCAGCTCTGGGCAGCAGGGGAATCCAATAACCACCAACAGAGACTAAAACCTGCCTTTCTAATGACCTGAATGTATAAAACTCGGATTTGGTCACAATCCTCAGGGGGGTCAGGGCTCATCCTCTGTTTCTCAGTTTTTCCATGTGCCTGTTCTGCCCAGGTGAGAGCTGCTCTCAGGTTTTTTGAGATCTGTTCATAGATGAGCTGCCTTGTTCTCCTGCCTGGTCCCTTGGCCCAGGGAGCATGGATGAGGACCATGATGAGGCACCTCATGGGGCCAGCCCAGTGCTCAGCAGCTGTATGAGACCCTCTGATTTTCCACCTTTCTGCTTAAAGCACATGCACTTTCTGAGCACCCCCCTCTCCATCCTCACCCCCAAGGACAGCCCAGCTCCTGGGCACCGGTGCAATGAAGAGCCAGCATCTGGTCCTGCCTCCCCGCTGCAGCCCCTCTGGGGGTTCAGCTGGGTGCTGCAGGGACCAGCACCCCTGTCTCTCAGCTCCCGGAGCTCCAGTGGCTCCCAGTCCACCCAGTGCAGGCCCTTTCGTGCCCCAGTTTGGCGCGGTGTCTCCATGGCAACGCTCTCCTGCCGCACATCCCGGCTCCACTCCCGCTGCATTTGTATTCCCGGCCTTTGTCTCCTCCCCTGGCAGCCGGCCAGGCCAGGCATCCATGGCCAGGCAGCTTTGTCTTCCTGGTGAAGGACCCGCTCAGAGCCCCACGGGATGTAGTTGGGGCGAGGACATTTCTGGTTCTCTGCCTTCCCCTCCCCAGCCACGGGGCAGTTGCTCCAGAGCTGGGAAAAGCCCCTCGGAGAGATCAGCCTCAGAGCCCCCAAAAAGGGCTGAAAAGGGGCAAAAAGGGGCCTGTGCCTGCTGCACTGCGGCGGCAGGGGCGACTGAGGGAGACCTTTTCTTTCTCTATCCTACTGCCTAGGGAGAGAGAAATTTCCTTCCACAGTCAGAGGTGTCATTTTCGGCTCAGGTACAGCTGGATTCACTGAGCTGCACAGTGCAGGAGCTGAGATCCCAGTCCCTGGGCAGGAGGAAGAGCTGCCTGGGGTGAAAGAGGAGCCCGTAGCCAGGGTCCTGCTGCTGGCCTATGGATCCTCCCCTCCTGTGGCTGCCTGCTCCCGTGGAGGGAGGCAAGGTCAAAGCTGGCTTGCTGGAGGGTGTGCTCTGTTAATTGCAGCATCCATCCTTCGAGGGGAGTTGCAGGTGTAGGACACGTGATGCCATCACACCTCTGCTTAAACAGGCAAAGGTACCTGCAGGAGTCTGGGCGTGCACATGTAGGTGTGTTGATGCAGGTGTGGGGACACCTTGGTTTCCAGGCATTGTGCTCCTTGGCTCTGGTCCATCTGTTCTGGAGAAGCTCCCCCAGGGTGCAGGAGGCAGCTGGGAGAGGACACAAAAGGGGACCCCAAAAGGGGCAATGGTGTGTCATAGCTGAGGTCCTGGCGCTCCCCAGGGCCTCTCTGTATGCTCAGAGCATGACGTGAGTCAGGAGGAAAAGAGGAGGACTGGAGTGCAGGGAAGACTTTAAAGGCAGCAGCTGCATATCTCAGCCTCGTCCAGGAACACGGTGTCTCCAAGAACAGCCTGTCCTCTGATACAGGCGTCCTTGGGAGGCAGGAGGAGCTGGGCAGCCTGTGGGAATTTATCCAGCAGGAGGAGGAGGAGGAAGGTTTCCAGTCCCAGGGGGTCCCAGGGGAGTGTCTGGGAGCAGAGGGCCAGCGATGGGCACAGGGCTGGAGCACTGGGAATTTATCCAGCAGCAGGAGGAGGAAGGTTTCCAGTCCCAGGAGGGCCTGGGGGAGTGTCTGGGAGCAGAAGGCCAGCGATGGGCACAGGGCTGGAGCACTGCAGGTGGGCAGGTGCCCCAGGGCAGAGGAGCTCCATGTGCTGGGGGTGCCAGGGAAGGCAGCAATGTCCATGTCCATCCAGAGCAGCAGAGCTCAGGTCTCTCCTCTATTGCCAGAGTAACTCTGGAGTCTGATTTATAGTGTGAACCTCTGCTGCACTACACGTGGACGTACCAAACAGATCTGTCTTAAGTGAGTTTAGGAGCAATTTAAATAGTCATGCCAAGACCACTTTAAAGTTGATGTTCTTTGCAAACTAATCTCTGGGTAACTGGTGTCCTCAGCTGATGTGCACAACATCAGTAGCACGATGCAGCTTTTTCATCCATTGGATGCCTGGAGCAAAACATCTCTCCCACCCAGGAGGAAGGTGGGAGATTTGCAGCTGCCTGATCTATCCATGCACGGGTCAGACCCACCAAGTGCTTGGGCTTCAGCTCTGACTGCAAATGGAAATCCCAGAGACAGCGCCAGGGAGCAGTGAGCTCTGTCTGCCCAGGGCTGCTGCAGTCATGCCGAGTCCTCTGCACTGCTGCCACGGGGAGCAGGTGGGACAGGGGCTTCTTCAGCCTTGGGCATCATCACCCACAGCCTGGCCGTGCAGCTGGAAGTGGGCATGGAACTCTCGGCCTCAAAGCTCTTGCAGGAAAGACCTTTCATCTTGCTAAACCTCAGACAGCCTTCTAAGTAATTCACTGCATCATTATGGTGAGATACAAACCACTCTAGCATTACAGCTCCCGTGACACACTTCACTGGAGTCGTGCTGTCAGCCAAGCTGTGTTTCCTCCAGCCCAGTGCAGGAAACTGCACACTGTCCAGCTCTGTGTGTGGATGGCTGGAGGGAATGCTGTATGCTCGCCCCTGGTCCCCTCTCAGACGTGTGGAGTGTACTGGGGAGCAGGTCAGTGTCCCCACAGGACAGAGGCCCCTGCAGGGACAGCTCAGCTCCTCAATAGAACTGCCCCAAGTGACCATCAGAGAGGCTGTGTGGCTAATTCCCAGAGCACATCCGCAAAGCAGGCTTGGGTTGGCTTCCAGCCAAAGTCTCGCCCAGGAGTGTCTACCTTTTGAAAAGCAGAAGGAAAAACATGAGAAAGACAAGAACCTGTTGGAGTAGGTCCAGAAGCAGCTGTAAAAATGATCCAAAGGCTGGAACCCCTCTGCTGGGAGGCCAGGCTGGGAGAGTTGGAGTTGTTCAGCCTGGAGGGGAGAAGGTTCCGGGGAGACCTTCTTGCAACATTCCAGTACTTAAAAGGGCCTGTCAGAAAGCTGGGGACAGAGTTTTTACCAGGGCCTTTGGCAGAAGGACAAGGGGTGATGGTTTGAAACTAAAAGAGGGAGATTTAGACTAGGGAGAAGGAAGAAATTTTGGCTGCTGAGTGTGGTGATCCCCTGGCCCAGGCTGCCCAGAGAGGTGGTCGCTGCCCCATCCCTGGAACCATCCCAGGGGAGGTTGGCCGGGGCTCTGAGCACCCTGCTCTAGCTGCAGATGTCCCTGTCCCTGCAGGGGGTTGGACGAGACGACCTTTAAAGGTCCCTCCCAACCCAAATCATTCTATGGTAAGAGCTTGTCCTGGCAGAGGCAAGTGCTGCTGCTGGCTCAGTGCTCTGACAGGGCAGTGGATTTGAAAATGAGGAGGCAGAGGAGAAGCCCCCAGGTAACACCAGCAGGCATGGCCCATTTCTTAATGATGGCCAAGACAAATCCAGGCTTTGAAGGTCTTCTTTAAAGGGAAGTCTGAGAAAAGTCATAATTCTTGATTAGTGTTACACCAACAAAGGTCTGTGCTTCCAGAGGGAGCCCTGCCCACACTGCAAACACAGCTGCAGCAGCAGGGGCAAACCTGGAAACCCAAGTGGGACAGGTAATTAAAATGTGAGATTTGGGGCTTCGTCCCCAGCTACATCCCTCCAAATGTTTCTAAGTGCAGGAAGAGGAGAGCAAAGCAGCTCTGCCTCAGCAGAGCCCCTGATGGGCACCCGTGTGCTTGGAGCAGGAGGCGGCTCGGGAGCCTCGGCTCATCTCTGCAGACACTGCGTGTGGCCACATCTGCAGCCTGTCACACGCTGCATTCCCTCACACCCAGGGCTCCACAGCTGATCCCACCCGCTGTGGAAGACCCACAGGATCAGGGCGTTGCTGGGCTGATTAATAAATAGCAGTGAGGATAAATTAAGGCCATTCCTCTAGGCTAACATGCTGCCCTTAAAGAATCACCTCGGTCTCTGACCAGGTGAGGAATGAGCTGGCTGGCGTTCAAAAAGCACAGTGCAAAATCTTGCCTTGCATTTGATGGCCAAAACCAGCTGCTGCATTTAAGCCTCACACCTCAGCCACTGTCACCAAGAGGTAGGAAAAGCTGACCTGGATAGTAAGACCAGAGTCTAGATTTTGCACAGACCTGAGGATTAAAGTCACTCTTCCTAAAGCTTAAATTTGTTTGCATGCCTTCTGCTTGGAAAGGTGACTAAAGGAACTTCTAATTGCATAGCAGAGAGAATAAGCTATAGAGTAAAGCTTTATTTAAGACACATTTTAGGGTTTTTTGCTCTTCAGGATGCACAGTGACCTTTGCAAACAATAACAAGGTGCATCATGTCTTTATGAACTGCTGACGGGGGTCGTGTACAGCTGGGAGAAGGGGAGCACAGGAGTCCAGAGGTGCACAGAAAGCCCATGGCAGGTGCCAGCTGTGGCCCAGGCACGAGGGCTGCTGGAAGTGCCTCCCTGGCAGCACTGCTGTCACTTTGCATGAGGACACTTCCCCACCTGGAGACAGTCCCAGGAGGTAACAAATACCAGAGCTCACGCTGTGGTCTGTGGTGCTGCTCAACAAAGCGTGTCCTGGCCCCCTTTTATTCTCTGTAATTAGGAAATTCAGCAGATGAATTGCTTTCTGAAGCCTAAACCAGAGAATATTGCTGGCACAGAAAGAAACAGTCTGTGGCAGAGCAGAAATCATTTGTGCTATTGTCAGTGAGAAGTGCAAAAGAAATAGGTGCAACCTGTTAATCTGGTGCTGTGTGGAGCAGGGGCAGTTGTGGAGTCAGGCGATCAATAGGCATTGATTACAAACAGCCTCGCTCCCGTTCCATGCCACGGAGGCCAGAATAAACACACAGCCAGCAGCACCTGCCCAGGCAGGGCTTGTGCCCCTGGGCCGAGGGCAAGTGGGAGTGCTGCCAGGCTGCACACCCGTGGGGTTTGCCCCAGGGCGGCGCCTCCGCCGGCTCCTGCCCTGCAGGGTCCTTCCCAGGGGGTGACCCCCTGGTCGCTCCTGTCCCTCTCCTGTGGCTCCAGTGGCTCCTCTGGCTCGTGTCTGTCTTGCCATACCAGCCAGGATTAACCCTGGCAGAGGGGCCTGAGCTTTGCTGTGGGGTTAGCTGGGGGGCCAAAGGGGGGAAAACTGTTTCCTCCATGAACGTCAGTGTTTGCACCGGTCCATGGAAAATTATTGGGACTGGAGGGCAGAAGAAGAGGGAAGCACTTTTCCCTGCATGCCTCGTACACATCATCTTGATGGGGGTGAAGGACAGTGGCTTGTAGCTCTGTGGGCTCCCCAGATGGTGCCCTGCTACTTTCTGAAGTTTTCTTATTTACCAAAAGCCTAGAAAGAACCATGCCTGTGAAAGGTGTGCCAGCGTGCCCCGGGCGGGCACGATCAGCTGAGCTGGCAGCACTGGCAGGGGGTGCCCAGGGGACGTGGCAGGGAGTGCCCATGGCTGTGCAGTGCCTGGTGAGGAACCCCTGGAGCTGGAGGAAGCTGCTCCCAGCCTCCACGAGCAGTCTGCCCCCACCAGTGCCCGAGGGGTGTGGAGCACGGGAGCTGGCACAAAGGCAAAGGTGCAATGAGCCCGTCGGTGTGATTTGCTTTTGCAGTACAACGCAGCCCTGGTAAATAAATAAAGATTGGAAACGTCTCTTGCACTGCACCACTTAAGAGACTGGGGATGTAATTGGCTGGATGCAGAGTGAAATCCAGGCTCAGTGATTCCATTTTGCAGTTGGCAGCCTTCCCAAACGCAGATCAGGGAAAGCAAGTTGGACTAGCTTTAAAACACAGGGAAATTCTTTATCTTTTATAATTTTTTGCTGATTTAAGGGGTAGGATTAAATCCTCATTTAATAACCCCAAGTGCCTGCCCTCCCCTGCTCCGATCGCTCTGTGTAACGGTGATAATGCTGGAAAGGCACGGGGAGCCTGGAGGCCAGGCAGTGCATTTCCTTCTCCTGAGCACTGATCTAATGACTGTTTGCTGCTGCAGCCTGTGAAATCGGCACCGACTGGTTAACCAGGAGCCTTAGCACAAGATCTTGCTCACTGGTGCCCAGGCCTGTCTGGCAGGCAAGCGGAACGCTTTCTGTCAGCAGCTTCCAACTTGGTCATTTGTGCTTTTCCCTCCTAATTACGGATCCTACAGAGACACAGACGTTCCTCACTAACATAAATAGCCTGCCTGACTTACCTGAGTGGCTCCTGGGCAGAGACTGTTTTTCTGAGCAAGCGCTGCCTCATCGGTACCTTCACATCGCCACCTCTTCCAGAGGCTGAGCTATTTTTAAATCCTGTAAATAAAGCCTCTACAACAAACAAGCAAAGGAGCCTCTGAGCAGGGGAACACACAGAGCCTCTGTGTTAGCCAGAGGACTGTTTTCCCTTGTCTCTCAGAGCAGCTCATTTAGATTATTCAAGTCAAGTGTGATTTTGAAAACAATCTGTTTTGCTGGTGACAGCGTCTGCACAGTGCTGCTGAATGTAACGAGCAGCAAAGGGTTATGGATGGCAAATCCTCCACGTTCCCAGGCACGCCCTGCTCACACCACCTTACAAACGCAGCCCCTGACTTTATTTTCCCCAGAAACTAAGAGGAAAGTATTTTCTAACATGTCAGCTTTCCAACTCCTTGCTGAGGACTTCATTTTGTGTGAAGCCTTGACAGCAACTGCAGCGAGAGGGGAAGGGTGGAGGGATGGGGAGCGCGGGAATGGCGCCAGCTCCTGTCTAACTGCTCTCAGTCATGGTGTTTCTCTGTCTCCTGCAGTTCATTCTCTCACTCTGACAATATGAAAATCCTAATGAAAAAGTGAATGGGGGTCTGATGAGGGGAGGGGCGGGTGTGTGCCAGGCTGGCAGGGCGCAGGCAGAGGCTGCTGTTGCTGGGAGAAGAAGTTTGGGGATCTCTGGCCAGCAGGGCATGTTTACCGAGTGGTGGAAATGTAACAGCAAAGATCCATCTCTGGCAGCTGCCTGAGTGCAGGGCAGGTTGTCTGCCCTTGAGGAGTTGTTTCCATTGTTCCTAATTTCAGCTAGGCCCATAGCTCTCTGGAGCCACCCACATGCAGAGGCCCCGTGGCTGACAGCGCAGCTGCAGGGCTGCCCGCACCGAGCCCAAGGCTTCCCCCACCCCGTGCTGCTTCC
>NW_008596015.1:0-249 GCF_000691845.1 Merops nubicus
GGGGCCGGGGTGGGCTGCTAGGGACGCGGGCCCCTGTGTTTGCAGGGCGTTAGGCAATGCAAACACGGCGCTGCTGCTTTCCTCCTCCTCCCGTGAGACAGGACATGGGAGGGGAGCGCTCTGGTTCTTATTATTTTCGTAATGCCTTGTGTGCACATGTTGGTGTGTGCGCGTCTGCGAGGGGAGGCGAGGACAAAGAGCTGAGCCTTCCTCCCGAGCGGGAGGTGGCGAGGCTGGAGGGGACGGCGG
>NW_008596015.1:400-692 GCF_000691845.1 Merops nubicus
GGGCTGGAATCGCAGCCCCGCTGCCTCAGTGTTGGATTTTGGGAAAGCAAGACCGTGAGCTTTGCAGTTTGGGTCATGATGTGATGGTCCCTTTCCCGCTGGTATCAGGGGATGGTGATGGGATGGCCTCGAGCGGTCTCGGGCTGTGCAGCTGGAGGAGCACACGGAGCTCCTGTGTGTGCACAAGTGGTGAGTGTGCCCCTGTGTGTGCCCTGCTCGCTCCTGCACGGGCACTGCCTGTGCCTGGTGAGCTGAGTGAGGTGCCTGTGGCCGGGGCCCTGGGCCGCAGAGC
>NW_008596015.1:761-1026 GCF_000691845.1 Merops nubicus
AGGAGAAGTTCCCGCCAAAGTGACATCTCTGCTTTTTGTCCTCAGTTGGTAACTGGAACAAAGGTGATGTCGGAGCTGCCTGAGAACCCAGCAAAACTGAGCTTGGAATTGGGGGCTTGGTCCTGGCTGCAGGCCCCAGGGAGACCTGGCTGCTGTGTCACCCTCCCCACTGCCACTGCAGGGCTGGCAGGGACATGTCGCCCCATGTCCTTCTGCAGGCTGGCTGTGCTGGGCACTGGGTGGCACCCGGGGCAGGAACAGGAGA
>NW_008596015.1:1129-1739 GCF_000691845.1 Merops nubicus
GGTCGGTGTGTGCCGCCTGGGGGGGGGACAGGAGATGCAGCCACTGTAAGGTGCAAGTTTGAACCCTCCCTGGGCTCAGGCTCTGGAACAGGCTCTTCACAAAAGGACTGAATGCAAAGGTCCCCTGAAGGTCCCAGCAGGGTGTTGAGGTGGTTTGCAGGGCTGGGAGGTGGCCACGTCTCTTCCTGTCCCCAGCCTCTCCTCTGGGTCACCCTCATGCTGAGAGAGCACTGAATCCTCTCATGCCTCACTGTATGGATTCCCAAGTGAGATTCAGCTGGTTTTGGGGTGGGATTTGCTGTCCTTTGTGGCAGCATCACTGCTGGCTATGATTGCTGCTGTTCGGCAGCATCACAGGCTGGGGAGGGGGAACAGACCCCGGAGGAGCTGACCCGGCTGTGCTGCTGCGGGGCGTGTGGCTGCATCCGAGAGCATCCGGGGCCAGTGTGCCAGCGTGGGGCCAGCCAAGGGGCAGCCTGCGAGTCCAGGCAGCTCCCAGGGAGCAGATGTGTGCTGCAGTGGGATTTCTGCACGCAGCTGTAGGGGTTTATGCAGCTTTAGCCTCCCTCTGGTGCCATTCCTGTCCTTTCCCTCTCCCTTTCCCTCTCCC
>NW_008596015.1:1827-2419 GCF_000691845.1 Merops nubicus
CGCTCTCTGTCCCCTCTCCCTGTCCCCTCTCCCTTTCCCCTCTCCCTTTCCCCTCTCCCTTTCCCCTCTCCCTTTCCCCTCTCCCTTTCCCCTCTCCCTTTTCCCTCTCCCTTTTCCCTCTCCCTTTCCTTTTCCTTTCCTTCTTGCCCCTTTGTTGAGCAGATGTGTCTGGGGGGAGGCAGGACGTGCACCCAGGGGCTCTGTCTATGGAGGTGGGCTCCCAACACCTGTTTTTCTTTCTGTTTGGATGTTACCACGGTTTTAACGCTGCCTTCGGCATCCAAAACTTCAAACCCCAACTGGCCTTTGTTTGTGGAGGTGCTGACAGATGATCTCAAAGCAGAAATCTCAATTGTTAGGGAACCAGTTGGAGGCGATCCTGAACGAGGACGCCTGAGAGGGGGTGGTGGGGCTGGAGCCCGGGGTCTCTTTGGGGAGGGGGGGTTGCTTTTCCTTCCCAACAGGGTGGGTGAAACCGTGCTTGCTCCTTAGCTTGTTGAGCTGAGTTACGTGCTCCTGAAATGACTGTGCTGGCAAAAGGGGCAAGTTGCAGCACAGATCCATAGCCCAGCAATGAGGCAGCTTCATTAGT
>NW_008596016.1:0-508 GCF_000691845.1 Merops nubicus
GACGCCTCGCAGTCCTGGGCCATCACACACGGCTTGGAGGTCAAGGGCACGGGGTCTTGCACGCAGAGGCTGCGATAAGAACACAGTACAACAGTTGAGGTCTTGCTTCATCAACTTCTTTTTTTTTTTTTTAACTCAAACCCTGCGAGTACTTCAGCCTAAGTCAAGGTCTGGCCTCAGGCTAGAAGAAATCCATGGGTGTTTGGAGTAAAGAAGACAATCTGCAGCATGGATACAGTGGAAGTAAGAGGAGCTGTAACACGGTACACGACACATTCCTGGTGCAATCGTATATGCTGAATAGTTTGCAAACAATATACCTAATTTATTTCAAGTGAAAACAGATGCAAAAGTCACTATACTTGCTCCTGTGCAGTTAGAATTTCACAGTTTATCCGGACAGAAAAATAAAGCCAAGCCCAGGAGCAATGCTGCCACTGGTAACCATGCCCATCGCCCCACACCCAACACTGCCTGCTATCAATCCATCTGTCCAGGCATCAGCACA
>NW_008596016.1:539-3727 GCF_000691845.1 Merops nubicus
ACTCTGCTCCTTTAAAAATAATTAGTCACACACTAATAGGAAAAGTGTTGGTTCTGTGAAGCTGTTATCAAATGCTGTCAAACAAGGTCAGAGAGATTTCAAACCTGACAAACCACCAGAGACTCGGGAATGCTGCGTCTGTAGCTGTATTTTGGGACTCAGTTACTCCATGATCCTCATTCATCCTCTAACACATCAAGACCACACACGGCCCAACACAAAAGAAAATCAAATTTTCAGTGCTGCCAACTGTTGAGGTTTCATATCAAGATACAAAGTCCCAGAATAAAAATATTAGGAATTACAAAATTACAATAGCTCTTAACAATATAGAAAAGTATGGTGAATGGAGCAAATACTCCTGGGAGAAGACAAACCTTCAGACTAAGACCACCACCTTCCCTGCTCCTCCACTTCTGTTTCAGCCAGCCAATGGCTCTCCTGCCCACATGGCGGCTGGAGAACCACCTGATCCCAGCCAGAGGTCAACCAAAGGGGTACCACTCATCTCCCAAAAGGGGAGAAAACCCTTTCTCATCTCTCAGAAACTTTAGATAGCTGAGGTAACAGAGCAGGAAAGGATATACTAGAGGAGGACTGAGGTATATACGAGCGGAGACATCACTGAAGCACCACAAAAGATGGGATGGGGACAAAAAAAGTTGAACTCAGAAAAAGGCAGTCACCAGAAGAAAAGGAACCAAGATTTTCTAACTTCTACCTAGTATTATACAGATGATGCAGACTGGCCTCTGAAATGAAGACCATAAATGCACTCAGTGTGAATTCTCTCTAAATTTGTCTTCTCCAGCCTCCAGTTGCTCAGAATCAGGCTTTTGCCAACTGCAAAGAGCAAATACAGGTACGCTCAAAAGGTGTGAAATCCAGAGCTGGTGCCAGGGATCCAGCCATTACCTCACTTGGTATTGCCTGTAGCACAGTTTGACTACACTAACTTTCTCTAAAGAAAACTGGCTGACGCAATCATTTTGGGACTTCAGGGCTGTCTCATAGGGGGAGCAGAGAAGATAAAGGGCATTCACTCACTTCTCCAGTCTAGAAATTGGTCCCATTTTCATGAAGGTCAAGAGGAATACTCCCACTGATACCTGACTAAGTTTGACTAGATCCCCAACTACCAGCAAAATACAGAATTTAGTGGCTGAAATTCAGACTTCAAATTAAAAAAGTGTAACAATGTTAACTATTTGTCTCAGCTTCTTCATAAAGTGGAAACAGCCTGGGATACAGCCCCCTCAAAATAAAATTATTATTGCTTACAACTCAGCAAGACATCTCATTCCTCTGTTATTTGTCAAATGCACCTGATGGCAAAGCTGTCTCTGGTACAGAACACCAATAGTACCGAACCAAGGGCTGAAAAGGAACAATCACTGTGTCTGTACATACTAACCCAGGGATCCTGAGCCTTGTCTGGAACACTCAGCTTAGGTGAAGTCACACGAATGGTTAACGTTATTTTAATACGTTTTTAACAGTTATCAGGTGAGCCACCTGTACCACCATATTAACAAGAAAGAACTCCTTATTCTGCACAGAAAAAATAGTGGCACGTACAAAACACTGAACTAACTGATGGTACCAGAAAACTAGATTTTATCTAACAACACAGTGTGGCGGGTAACTGATCTCACATTTTAAAGAGTGATCAAAATGTCACATTCAGATACCAGTACAAAAACCAAAATCCATTTTCAGGGTTGCACCACTGCGAAGGAGATTTAAGTTTGGCCTCATCTTTACTGAAATATCAAAGAAAACAAGATGTTTTGAAAGCTGCTTTGGAGTCTTCTTCAAAATTAATAGTTAGTCCAAATTCTTAGTGAGGCAATTCCTACAATACCTCTCCTAATGGATCCAAACCTATGCTGACATTCTGGCTGCAAAAGACATCTCTGCCCAGCAATCACCCCTGCTATTTGCAAAAGCCTTGGAAGCATGCAAAGACTGAATAGCTCTTTCTTTCCCCTGAAAATCCCTCCACTGCTCCTACTATCAAAGGCTAAAGAAATAACTTCATTGACCTTAAGGTGAACAAGATGTGGAGCTGGCAGTTTCCATCCTTCTGTTCGAGTCGATGTTTTTGAGAGAGACTTACATGCAACTGCCTACCAGAAAGCAAATCTAATTAACTTGTACCTACTCATTCAGAGTCTCAAAGTCAGATTAATTGTGACACTAAGCAACACAAAGACAAAAGTAAAGACACGTCTTTGCATGAAATTCAGACACAGTGTTTCATGTCACAGATGTATTTAGGACAATCTAATACAGATAAAGCCCAGACATGCAAGACACTTGCTGATCTGAGGCTGCAAACCAGACACGTATTTGCACTGCTGTGGCAGTATCAGAATCGGCAGGCAGAGGAAGGAGGTCTTGGAGACAGGAGATAGTACATCAGCTCTTTCTCTAAACTAACTTTCCACGTATTAATGTATCAGATTAGATCTTCCTCTTGGGACTCAATCTAGTAACTGTGATATAGGAGGGTACTTATGTGATTAATGCTTTTTTCTGTGTCACACGCTGGGATTGATGCTGTAGAGCTACAGGAATTGTTTCACAACGTACCTCGCACTGCCTGCAGTGCAGGAGGGATCTCTCAGCTACCCAACAGCAGCAGCACCAAGCCCAACTCACTCAAGTGGCAGCGAGACCTCTTAACTCTTGTGCGCTGAAGGGGAATAAACCACTTATGAAAAGAACTACCAAACCAAAGGAAACCTCCTCATGCCTCTTTTATACTCACACAGTCATGCAGTCATCACATCCACCGCAAGGACATGAGGGGAAACACATCTATCAGAAGGAAGACGAAATGAGACCATCCAGGAGCAGCAGTGCATCATTCAACTGGGTCAGGCACAGCACAGAAACTACCCTGGTTTCCCTCCTGTTCTGCCAATGACCAGGCCCAACAAAAATGATTCAGCCAGCAGGAAGATGAACCAATACACAGACTGTATTGTGTACAAAAAGGACATTCCATGAATGATTGCTGGGGGTACAAACAGATCAATCAGCTGGTACGTAATTGATGCCACCCCCAACAATCCCACAAAAAGATGTGACTCAGCCCACAACAGGCAGTACAAACAGTGAACCAAGGTTTCCCATAGTTGGCATGGGAAACAGCCAGACCAGCCAGTTAAACATATAAGAAA
>NW_008596016.1:4143-9516 GCF_000691845.1 Merops nubicus
CTACATCACAGGATGAGACAGGTGGTGGCTGTTGAACCTTTCCTACTGAAAGGATCATCTCCAAAATAATTTGACACATTTAGAAGCTATCACCACACCCATCCTGCTGGTAGGGAAGGCAGCACCAGGGGGATAAAGTACTGCTTCAGCAGCCAGGCTCTCCCCAAGAAGCTCAGTGAGGCTCCTGAGAAGCGTCAAGCCTGACCAGGGAACACATGCTCAACTCTGCAGGCTGCAGAGCAAGAAAATGCCAAAGTGAGCTAACCTACTGTAATAAAAACACATTTCTTTTTTTTACCCTTTTCTAATGTCATCTCCTATTCTGACATCAATGACCCAACCTTACAGTCTGCTGGAATAAACACTACTTGCTCTCTGCACTTGGCTAATAATGTTAGGGTCTAATAACACACAGACTTGCCATGTTTCTAACAACATCCAAACACTTCTTTTCCCTTAGTCAACTGTCAATCATTGTTTACAGGCATACTTTCAAGGACCCATCCTGTATTTTAGGGTCCTCAAGAGCTGCCGAGGTAATTTTGCACTGGGGTGGAAAGGAAGATGGGAAACATTTACCTGCCATACAAGTGATCAAAGGGACAGAGAGCTGGGAGACCTATAACCCAAAAAAACACAGAGCTTTGCTGTCTAGGACGTCTAAGTTTCAGTGTCTCCAAAACTTAACGCACCAGGTCCTCTGTTTCAACTGAAACTAAATGCTGACTTAAATTTGAACTACCTAAGTAGACATTAAAATCTTGGGGCTACAGAAGCAGCTGGCTTTCATCATAATTTGAGAACAGAAGTAAAAAGCCCAATGATTTTTGAACACTGTTTCTAAAATGTTGCTTATTGAAATGAAAAAAAGCAGTCACTGCTCCTTTGTTTCATGTGTTTTTAGTAAAAGCAAAAGAGATGAAAGACAAAACTCTTAAAGAACACTACAAAATAAAATCTCCTCCTAATCCAATATCTCAGGGACTTGATTTCAAGCCTGAGCAGCAAGGCTTGATTCCTACATCTACTGGGAGGAATGTGAACACACATCTCCTCTCCCAGGTCAGAATCATAACAATCAAATAGCATTACTACAACATAGTGTTTCCACCTCTGGACTGCAAAATTTTGTATTCACCCAGAGAGCAGAAGAATGTCAACACTAGAAACTGCAAGTAATTCTTCCCTAAGAACGAACAACAGCACAGTGGGTAAGTATACTCCACGAGGAAACAGATAATGGAAATTCAAATTATAGAGGCAAACAAAAGAGCTGAATGCTGCTCTACCTCAGCCTGGACTGGATGGGTTATCCCTTGACTGAGTTTGACCTGTAGTTTCATTCACAAAGGCAGAGTAAACAGAAACCCAAATCCAACTCTATTATATCATTGTTGTCAGCTTATACATAGAATGAAGAGTTTAAGAAATATGTACCTCAAAAGACTCCTAATTCAAATAATAATAAAAAAATCTAAAACTGCTTCCTCCTGACTAACTTCTCAGTATGCTTAGTGAGCATACACATCAGGTTAGAAAAATCAGGTTAAATTTATTTAGGATTTCCAGGTCTAGCTATGGCCACTCACTTCACTAAATTACAATTTAGTGTCTATTCTAAATAACTTAAAAAGAGGAACAAAAGTGCTTTTGTCTCTTTATTCAGTAGATTTTTAAAACTGTGACAAGACAAAAAAAAGATAAGTTCTAGTTTCTTGCATCTTTTTCAGACTTTTTGGGTTTTGGTTTTGTTTTGGGTTTTTTTTAATGCATGGAAGTGCTTATGTTTGAATTTGTTACTGCATATGACATTTAACACAAAATTAAAACTTTTTTCTGAAATAGAATGAACTCTGCATTCTATCTGAAATAGAAAAAAAAAGGTCCAGCTTTCTAAAAGAGTCTTTAAAGCTTCAAATCAAACACAAAATCATTCTATTTCAATGTTATTCCTTTTATTTTCACAAATATAAAGTTTGGACACCAAATTTTTTTCTGAGCAGAAATTAACCTGTTTCAGCATCTACTGATGTTCTGCTGTTCAACTATCTTCATTTCATGTGTTTTCAAAAAGGTCTGTCCCTCCCTTTCCTCTTCTTTTCTCACTCTTCCTTCCATTTTGATAAATGTAGAACCTCCAAACTGAAAAAAAATACCTCATCAGAGAAGTTCCCCAGCTCAGTTTCCCTGATACAGCACATCCCATCTTCCATGCACTTGTGCTCCTCTCCAATTAATTCCTGTTTACAGCTTTTACCTTTAAAACTGCTAGATTTTTGCTTGCACCTTAAGGGCTGGTATGGACACAGAGATCTTCATAGTTCCAATAATTTAATGAAAAAAAAAAATAGTTTCCATATAATGCAAAGGATCCTTCAGCTCTCACCTGATGGTTCAGTGTAAAACCAAAAGATCCTTTTCGCAGGGTCCAATAGCACAACTTCAGCATCAGTGAAAATAGGAAAACCAATATCAGGCACATTTCCTCCTGCTGCTTCCTATTCCACACGAGAAAGGACACCCCATCTGCCATTCCCATCAGCTGCAAACTTGTTAGCAAAGAGGCCAGAATTAATGTGCTGCCAGTAATCTGGCATCTGTAAGAAGTGAATGCATTCAATCTTTTAGTCTTTAAAAACCTGCTGGCACCCAAAGCCTACGAAAAGCCAATTTTAGGCAAAAGATTGTTCTTTGATGCCAAGGAGTGTACCTGGTACCCTCTCCCATCAACGAGCACAACGGCTGCTGCTGCTCACCAGCCTCCTTGGCTGCCCCACAGCCCTGAGATTAGACACAAGGAAATTAAACAGCCTTGATAATATATTAGGCATCTTAGTCATTGCATTATAAATTACGAGGTGAGATGAGCATATGGTTCCTTCTACTCACGTGGCCTTTGACCAGTCAGAAGAGGTTAGCTGACCACTCCCATTAACTATCCCAATTTCCTGCAAGAACTTGGCAGCAGCAAGAGGCAGGGCAGTGGCAAAATCCTGGCAGATCAGCAACTCAGACTGCACCACTAAAGCATGTCTTGGGATATTCCTCTCTCTTGCCCCAGTTTTCCAGAAATTTAATTTATCTCTCATTAGTACTTACTCAATGGTGTTAGTTGAAACAGGAAGCCTCAGCCAGGAAAACTAAAAAGCACAAATAAAGCACTTCTTCCCAGTTTTAGAGCAGATGCTTGGCTGCCTGCCAAACTCCACTACAGGGTTATGCAAATGCTTTTACTCTTCTTTATCAGTAGCCAAAATATCATCACTCTTGTAAAGAGACATCTGCAAGATCAGGTCCACTCTTCAGAAGAATGGCAGCAAATATGCTGCACAACAGAACGAGGAGGACATTACATGGGGATGCTTAAAGAGAGTCATTGTCAGGGGTACTTGATAACAGTGACACTGCAGCCCTGGAATTAAATGCAGATTGGATTTTAGGCTGTATTTTTAGGTTTGGATTTAAGTCCAAAAAGAGCAAGGAAAAGTGTGTGACTGAGCACTGTAACATGATGTGACCTTTTGTCCTCTACTGAATCAATGGGCTTTCCTCTTGTATTTGTAGTAAGAGTAAGGGCTGGATCAAGCTCAGCTCTCTGCAGTAACTCTGAGACACAGTCTCAGCAGAAAGTCTGCCAGGAGGCAGCCGATGGAGCTGTACACTCCCAAAACAGGGGCTAGATCAGCAAAAAAAACAACCTGAAAAGGAGCAAGGAAGAAGACAGTTTGATCAGGTTAGAGTCACTAAAACTAAAGCTCCCAGGTCCCTCTGCTCTGTCATACAGAATTTCAATTTATAACTCACACGGTAGCACACCAAATAGAAGACTTTTACAGGACAGTGTCTTCCATTCCCCATTCTTGCAGTGAGTGTGTAAGCGCAGAGCGAGTCAAATTTTGACCAAGCCAGGATCTCCTTCCCAGAGCCTGTGATAAGGACTGAGATACAAGAGGCAGAAGAACAGCTATGAAGGGTTAGCAGATCTAAACCTACTGCTGGTCACACAACAACATAAATCACAAGTGACTCCATTAAAGTCAAGCAGCTACATAAGCATAAAATCTGTATATTTAGAATCAGCATATATTTAGAGACAAGTAATAAAGTCAAGATGTTAGAAACTGCTGGAACAGTTCACTAGGCTTGACATTTTTCCAACTAATAAAAAAAAAAAAAAACAAAAACCTGTCCTTTCCTGCAGGTGTAATAGGAGGGGGTAAAAAAAGGCTGGAGTGTATATTTTCACCTCAGTATGTGTGCAAAACCACTGCAGACATTAACAGGGGTAGAGAATTGGACATAAAACAACTCCTTCTCCCTGCCATTTGAGTCTGTGCAGGTGCCAGGAGCTATAGATTACTGAGAAACAGATTGATTTCTGCAAAATTCAGGAGTAGGATTTTTCAGGAACCTCTAATATCTTTGAAAAACAGAACACGAGAAATTCGCCAGAAATCTTGACTTTCTCAGAACTCAGTCAATTTCTCAGTCATCCACAGCTCCTGGCACCTGCCCAAATCCAACCTGAAGTTAAATGGAAGAGCTTAGATGGCTTAAATTTAAATGCAGGAAACGGAAAGAATAAATCTTTCCATTATTTGCTGCAGATTACTGTAACCTTCATGTTTGAATTACAGCAAAGCAGCCTACACAGACTAAGAGAAATTGTTAAATAAAACAAGAGGACAAGAAAAAACAGCAAGTCACGTATCTAGTATCAGCACCCAAGAGTTACATCTGGACGGCAAGGCTCCTCAGCAAGCAAAAGGACAATCACAGGTTTGCTCACTGATCTATCCTTCCAACAAATACCTTTCAGTAAATTTGCAAGGTCAAACTTTTCAGACTTATTTTATCCAGTGTTGATTTGTAAGAATGAAGGAGTTTAAGCCAGTGCAATTTCAGCCTCTTCTGCTGAATCCATGCAGTACATGACTGAGAAGGAAATCTCCGTCTCTCCCTCAGCCAGGACCCAGCAATAGCACAAAGTGATATATAATTCTATTTCCTCCATGCTTCCTCAGAACAAACACAAACCAGAAGAGAATTACTAAAAACATAAAACGAACAAAACAGTCACAAATTGTGAAGAATGCAAAATATTCAGCATATGCTGGCTTTACAAGAGGGGAATTAAATCAAAAAAAAAAAGGCCACAAAGAAAACACATAAAAATTTGCATTTAAAACCCCTGAAGACGTTTGCCGTGGCGCCGCCACGCAGAGCCAGACCCTCTTGGGACGACGTGAAGGCCGCAGGTGCCTTACCTCAGGGCCGCGTGCCTGCCGTCGCTCCGCACACAGCTGACCCGCCTGGTCTGGTACCCGATCTGCACCTCCCCAGCACGGTGCTGGGGCCTGTGCCCGGGAAATC
>NW_008596017.1:0-3147 GCF_000691845.1 Merops nubicus
TAAAAGGAAGCAGTTAAATCCATTTTATAGAATCCAGTGGTATTTACCCAGCTACTGCAGAGCCGCAGCCCTGCTTTTTCCCCCCCCTACCCCTTTTTTTTTTGTTAATTTAAGTTAATGAAGTCATTCCCTAACGCCACTCAAGGAGCCCTGGGTGCTCCGTTCCCCCTCACCACGCACAGCAAGGAGAGGTTTGGGCCTCGGGGGGGCTCTTGCTCTCACTCCCTACATGCTCAAAGGCACTCAACAGCTTGGCACGAACCAAAATCCCCCCCTCTCTCCCATCACCCTTGGACAGGGCTCCTCCATTCCAGACCAAACTCCAACCAGGATGTGAAACCCCGACCAGCCTTTAGAGATGCAGCGAAGCTCCGGATCCCACCAGATCCCTTCAACCCTCTGTGCCCCCAGGGAGTGCCCACCTCCCGGCCCCACGCCGTCCCCCCAAGAAGAGGGGATCCTCTGAAGGCTCCCTGAGCCAAAAAAGCAGCTTTTAATTACAACCTAAGCAGCGTGTTGTCTCTCTTGCCCAGCTCCTCGCCCGCTGCCACGCCGATTAAATTACATCTGCTCCCGACAAGTGCGAGCCCACCGATGCGGAGCTCCAGCCCGGCCTCTCCCCTCCCAAAACACCCTCAGCCCTTGGGGAAAGGCCTCAGAAAAAAGGCTGAGACACGCCAGGCTCCAAACCCACCCCTCACAGCTTTCAGGACACCTTCACGGCGTGAAAGATGGAATAAAAATACCACCAAGGATGAGACTTTTGTCTGAGGTTGGGGTTTTTTTGAGGGGATGCGTTTCCCCCTCCCCTTCTGCTTCCTTCCCCCTATTTTTTTTTTTTTTAATAAATGCACTTATTTTGGATTTAGAAGCTTGCTGGGTTGTTTCACAGAGCGCGTGGGGCTGAGTAAAGCTTCATCCAAGGGAAAAAGAGCAAAGTGGAGCTGAGAGGGCCCGTCCCGCGGAGCCGCGCGGACGATGTGTCCCATTTCCCCCACCTCCTTATTAAAATACTTTCTGGAGAGGCAGATTCCAGCCCGAAATGAATTTTCCAAGCCATATTTTATGAGGAATGCTTCCTTTTAATGGCCGGCACAGGAGCCCACCAGGGTCAATATTTCTCCAAAATTACAGCCGAGGGAGTTGCAGAAGGATTTAGCCAGAACTTCTCCTGCAATTCCTGGCTGTCCGACACGAGCACGCTCCCCTGAGTGGCAAAAGGGCCGATGAAATCCCAAACTGAGCCTCCAGCCCCATCCCCAAACCCCCTTCAGACACGGGATAACACAATTCAAACCATTTTGCCTCCCCAAAACCCCTTCCAAGGGGCTCCGCGGCCTTCCCGGGGAACGCTCGCTCAGAGAGCACCCCAATCAACCCGAGCTCGTTTGTGTGACAATTATCACCTCTCACCCTCCAAAAGCATTTCCAGACTACTCCTTTTCCCCCTTAAAACACACAAAATTATTCACAACAGGACGACGGTGGCGATTTCAACGCTGGCTGTTGGACACAGAGCCAGAAGGAGACGTTGCCCCAGCCCAGCACACAAAGCTTCAGATTAAACCAGGCTTAACTCATCCCAAAATCATCCCCGCCACCAGGCACGTGGCCAGTGTCCCTCCAACAGCCACCACGAGGCCAGCAACCCGCCGGTGACACCCCGGTGAAGCTCCAACCCCCCACATCCCAGATTCAGCCCTGAGAGGATGAATATTTTCCTTTTTTCACGGTGCCACCAGCAAGGCCCCACTCACAGTGCTTCCTCCAGTCTATCTGCTGGAAAATTCCACTCAGCGATGGTATTTTTCAAGGTTTTAGCTCCCTTGACTCCAAAACCAGGAGTTCAAGCTCAGTGGAAGGCTGGCACAGCCACAGCATGGCCCACGGATGCCTTCAAAGCCCCAAAAGTTGGGTGGTGGGTGCACCTCGGGGGGATTTAACACCCCTCTCCAGGTTTAAGCCCAGTCTAGTACCAAGCCTGGCTTCTCCTCAAACTACAGCCAGACTCTGAACCTCTCAGGGTGGTTTGTTGGCTGGGAAGAGGCTCTGCCCAACACCACCAACAGCATGAAGGCCCAAAACAAAGCCAGGAACCCCAAAATTGGGCCCCAAAGAGAAGGTTCTGGGGTCAGGCCACGTGGGCACAGACCTGTGGGAGCAGCCACAGCCCCCACCACAGGGACACCCAAGGAGGGCTCCCATCCACCAGCACCCTTCCCTGGGTGGGGGAAAGTCAACATTTTGGGTGCTCCCCACCTTCTCCCATCCCTGTGGGGAGCTGGAGGAGCCCTCCCCAAGCCCCCAGTCCCCACAGGAGCAGTCCCCACGTGGGACAACACCCGACCAGCAAGCTGAGGACAACCACTGAGCTCCAAACTGGGGGAGAACCATGGAAGAACCTCCATCGAGGCCACACCAGGAGGGACACCAGGGAGCTCCCCACACCCAGGGGGTGGGGAGGAGAGGGGGGGAACCCCCCCAGCGTGCCCCCAACGTCCTCCCAACGTCCCAGGCCTTGGGGATTCCACCAAGCCAGCACTAAGGAAGAGGAGCAGGGTGACATGGCGTCCACCACCACCACCACCACCAGTTTCCACCCCCAGTTGCCCTTGATTTCAACCAAAAGGCCATTTTTTGGGACCAACTCGCCCCTCGCCTCCATTCCCGAGGGAAAGGGCTCGTTCTGCTCCCAACCAAGAGCCACAAATCCATAAAGAAGAGAAGAAGCAGCAGCTCCAGGAGCCTTCTCAACACACCAGGCTGCAGCTCCGGGCTCAGCAGCCTCCAAAGTTGCCTCTTCCCCTCACACCCCCCAACTAAAACAACGAAACGTTTGGTTGGGATCGAAGCATCCAGGCAGAGAGGTTGATCCAAATCCTTCTGCTTCTCTCCAACACCTAAAAAACTCATTTTTTTCCCAGAAATGTAGTGGAAAGGGAAAAAAAAAATAAATCCAGCCAAAAGCAGGGATTGATTTTTTTTCTTTAAGCCGAGAAGGGTCTAAAATAAACAAACACTCCACGATCTACAAGATAAAACCCAGCCAGGGGGGCTACCAAAAGCGCCCTGACACCAGCCCCGGGCAGCAAGGGAGCCGGCCGGGCACCTTCCACTCCTCCTCCTCCTCCTCCCCCTTCATCCCTT
>NW_008596017.1:3377-3682 GCF_000691845.1 Merops nubicus
AAGCCCACCCCCAGCCTCGCCGTCGTAGGCGGGAGCGGCGAAACCGGCCCCGGGAGGGGCGGCGGCGGCTCCCGCGGAGCTTCCCCCCAAATCCCGGGGAGAAGCAAAAAAAAAGAATTAGAAAGCGAAGCCAAAAAATTTTAAAAGCAGAAAATCGAAATGAAATACTGTTAAAAAAAAATTCAAAAAAATCAAAAGACAAAACACCCTTGGGGAGAACAATTCGCAAACGGAGATGAGGAAATCTTTAGGAACCAGGAGAAGGTTTAAAAATCATGGAAAAAAAAAAAAACCAAAACAAACCA
>NW_008596018.1:0-32209 GCF_000691845.1 Merops nubicus
GAGGGCAGAGATGGCGGGTCTGGGTGAAGGTCCCGCCTGCAGCCCCTCGGGGCCGAAGCCCCTGTGCAAGACACCGACCTGCTGCATGGCTGCTGGGAGACCACAAGCCACAGTGGAAAGGCAGCGGTGAGATCTGCATCTGAAGGCAATATACACTGCTTTCTGACCCTTCCCAACCTGTCTGGCTTTGAACTTGAGGCAGACAGAAAAGCAGAGGATCTATGGGATCAAGTCAGAATAAGTGCTACAGACATGTGGTTTCATATAATTTAAAGAAAGCTCCTTCCCACAGCAGGAGTAAGTTGTTCAACCAGGGCTGAACTGAAGCACTTGGAGAACTAACAAGAATAACTTAGAATGAAAAGCCAAAGAGACGTGACATCATTTCCCCAATGACGCCACACAGCTACAGCAGCAGCAGTGAGAACACCAAATTCTCCAGAATACCAGAGAAGCCCCTTCCACCAGAGCATCCTTGCCTTCACTTACCTCTGAACTGGTTCCATATATGCAAATTTACACACTTAGGACTTTACCCTGTAGGTTTTATGCACAAAATAAGCTAGGCCAAATCCAGGTCTTTCTCCATATCTTAGTAACTATCACCTCCAACCCTAGGTGAGGAGTCACGGGAGGGAGGGCAGACAGCACTAGTTTGAGCAGACAGCACTAGTTTGAGCTGGACTGATCTAACACCAACCTACAATACTGCCACTGGCTATGAGGTGGGTCGTATTCTCTTTTCCTTGCTGCTTGGTTTAATGACAGCTCTTCCCTGTCCCTTAGATTTGTAGGCCTGTTGCCTGAATAAGGTAGCACATAGACAGCTCAGAGGGCAGGCTGAGGCAAATAACATCATGCTTTGTTTTAAGATGAAAAGATGCAAATAAATCTATCCTGCATAATTTGTTCATTCTGAAAGAAATAGAAAGTGCTCTCTTCAGTACACAAACACAGGAAGGCTAATTCAACAGCAGAGACTGAAGCAGCATGACATGTCACTGCAACAGTCTTGTTTGCAGCTTTCCCATAAAACTGACGTATCAGAAAACTGTCATATCTGTAACATCTAGTAAAAGCTCACTATTGTCAGCAGCAATTGAATTTACAACATTGTTCAATTTTTAATCTTGAAGAGTACATTAAAATCACTGCAGAAAATGCATGAAGTCAGACTTGATAGCGAAATTAGTGCCTCAAGAAAGGCTTCTCCTCCAGTGGCAAGGAAGGTCCTGAATCATATAATCCTCTAAGTAATTTTTCTTTTTTCTTTTACTTCCACAGTCAAAAAAGACAACTCATTTTAGTAGACAACACCAACAGAAAATCCTATGGCTCACTGCATCACACCATCAAGAGAGGAGGACCACAACAGTAACGTGGAGCTCTCTTTCTTCTGTATAAAGCTTCCAGCCATCTATCTGAGAGGCTCTGCAGGACAGGCAGTAAAACCTCAACCTCTGTCAAGTTCTTGGTGAATTCCACCAGTCTAGGCAAAGAGGGGTGTGTTAGTGTTATCCATACTTGGAAGGAAAGGATTGAACTCCCAGACCACTTTTTTTAACCCCACTCTGCATCCACATGAGACAACCATGAGAGGAAAGCAGGGTTGTAGTTGCACAGCTTACACTGGCCTAAATCACTACAGTGGCTGGAGCTGGTTGTTAGGTCAGGTCAGTTTATTACAGCTGCTTGCAGTGGCACTAAGGAAGGGGTAGAGCAGGGCTGGTAGGTGGTCAGGGGCAGGAGGCAGGTGGGACCACTTCTCTTAGCAGCAGTACCGGCTTGCGAAGGCAGTTAGACATGGAACCACACTGCCAGCTCTGGGCTGAAGGACAGGAACCGTTTGGTAGTGCACAGCACTGCTCTGCAGTAACTCAGGGTACAAGGTGCTCGCCATCACACAGCCCCATGGTCTCAAGCTGCATTTAAGCAGACAGGTTGCATTAAATCCCATGTCAACATGCAGCCTCCGGCTCTGATGTTTGGATTGAGTGAGTGTAACTCTCCACTGATCTCTGGGGCGACAGGGAAAACACTATCCTCACATCCCTCAAGGCACAAAGAAAATCTTTTCGTTCTCACTTCTTCTTTTTCACCCCTCTTAAAGTGATGGCATTCCTCACCAGCTGTAATCAGCACGCACGCTCTCCCCAAGTGCCATTTAATACCGTCACACAGAACTGCAGCGTGACCCACTTGGGGTTAGTCTGTGCAATAATTGCAAGACGCAGCAACCCCAGTCTGCCAGGCTCCAAGAGGCTTTCTGCAGGGGCACTCACTCAATTCCCCCTTTCTGTGGACCCTCAGCTACATGCCTGAGAGATGGACAGCATTGCTCTCCATCACATCCACCCCCACCTCCACTTAATTTCATGCTTGGGCTGTGACTGCACTAACAGGGCATATCTAGTTTCTCCCTCATACGCTGATTAAACCGACATGGTGCTTTGCACAGTCTTTCACGGACTCCTTATCTCAGTAACAAGAGGGAGGAAAAAGCACAAGGACAACTCTGAGCAAAGCAACACTGTCTCCTTTTCTGGCACTGGCAGAAATCTCTCTGGGAAATGGTGTGCACGCATCAGGAAGCTGGGGGAGAAAAGTTATGATGGCTCAACGGTTTGTCACAGCAGGGCAGTCCTGGCAAATGGGAAATTCTGGAGGGCTATATAACAACACCGTTTTTCCAACCTTCTCACTATATTTTTCATCTGTATCCCATTGAAGAGGTGGGTAGAAATCAGAGCCTCGGAGAGCTTGTGCATAAAAGTTTTCAAGAAGTGGCCTCTGCTTCTGAGAGCTCTGCAAGAGATGACTGTGACTGGGTGGTGCCTGTCCTGCCACAATCCATGCCCAAGAAAGTCAGGAATCATGGATGTGGAAGCAGGACACTAAAGCCACATCTGAGTGCTGCTAATTTAAATCAGTCCACAACTCACCAGGTCAGTTTTAACCAAATTACTTCTCCCATTACTGCCTTCTTGTCTGACAGGCTTTGGTGTTGTTGGATGTACTCTAGCAAGCTTCTGAAGCTTTTCTGGAGAACCATCATAGTTTAGAACTAAAAAAAATACTTACAAATATGAAATTGGGGATTTACATCTAATCTCATTGCCTTCTTTTTTAAATGGTCATAAAAGTGGGAAAAATGCTCAGGCCAACAGTAATTACACAGGGAACTGCCACCATACAAGGATATGTCAGTATCAGAGCCATGGGCAGATGATAGCAGAGGAGGGAGCTCTTCCTGACTTTAGGGCCTTGGGTACCACAAGATCCATATGAAGCTGGCAGACAGGACACAGAACCTGAGATGCTTATATTCTTACAAGGTAGCAGAGTCTTGGGTAGGAGCCCACATGTACCAGTTATCTGTGTTTGGGAAACCAAACAATAGCCTGCATCTCCACAGTGCAGCTCTCTGCATTCAGTCTAGCTCCCTTCAGCTCCCTGTACCACGAATATAGAGACTTTGTTCATCTCATGATAATGCAGGCACTTAAGGCAGGTCAGGTGATTCCCATACCAGGTCTCCTAATCCATAGCCCAGCATACTCTCCATGATGTCTCTGTCCTACAGGCTCTTCAGACAGTAATGTGCAGACACTGTAAACTAAGGATGACCAGAATTCAGAGCCTTCATCAATCCTATGATCATAGAACCACAGAATCACTTTGGTTGGAAAAAACCTTTAAGATCATCAAGTCCTACCGTTAACCCTACTCTACCATACTCTACCAAATCCTCCTCTAAGCCATAACCTGAAGCACCACATCTACACAGTTTTTAAACACCTCCAGGGATGGTGACTCCCACCTCCCCGGGCAGCTTGTTCCAACACCTGACAACCCTTTCAGTGAAAAGGTTCTTCCTAATGTCCAGTCTAAACCCCCCCTGGAGCAACCTGAGGCCATTCCCTCTTTTTCTATCACCAGTCACTTATGAGAAGAGACCAGCGCCTTCTTTTCTAGAACGTCCCTTCAGGAAGATGTAGAGAGCAGGAAGTTCCCTCCTCAGCCTCCTTTTCTCCAGCCTAAACAGCCCCAGGTCCCTCAGCTGCTCCTTGTAAGATTTGTTCTCTAGACCATTCACCAGCTTTGTTGATCTTCTTTGGACCTGCTCCAGCACCTCAATGTCTTTCTTCTATTGAGGTGCCCAAAACTGAACACAGTATTTGAGGTGTGGCCGCACCAATGATCTGAAGCTCCAACAGACTTTTGGAAAATCCAAGTGCATAAACTTGCCTTTCTCTCCTGCCTCTTTTTTGGGCTCTAGCCAGATACAAAACTGCTTTGGTACTGTAAAACAGGCTTTTCACTCCTAACGGGCTTGTGAAGCACTCACAGCTCCTTTCAGCTCATACTAGAACAATTCAACACCTCTACAAGTTGCTTGGTTTCTCAAAGGAGCCAGCCCAGCACCTCCAGAGCCAATTACAGGAGAGCACAATGCAAGTATAAAAGAACAGACTCTGTTTCCAACCCACAGGTTAGAACCCATCACAAGCATATTCACTGCCTTCAAATCCCCTTGCCATAAGCCTTGCAAAGACAGCAGCATCTGGAAGAGGAATGAGGAGAGCAGCTGATTTCAGAGGCAGACTGGTAACATGGGACACACCTTGTTGATGCAAAGGGACCAGCCTGCACCTCAGCTTTCCCCCCAATTCCTTTGCTTGTCACACAAAGCTACGTTTGAGAGAGGTTTGTTCTACTCATACCTACAGGTGACATCTGTGCAGTTTTAAACAGGCTATTTTCAGGAGGAATTATCTTTGTTTGGCTTGGGTTTTTTTGATGGGACCATAGAATTGCAGCTGATATCACTATTGAATGGAGCAGGGCCAGGAGGGTTATCGTTCCAGATAGCCACTCTGCTGGAAAGTGCTTTCACACATGCATACACACACACACACAGCTTGGCTGGGCTGGTTAAAACACTGCAGCACTTATTGCTCCTTGAGGCCTATGAGTTCATTTCTAGGCTCCAGGCCAGCTTGGAAATCACATAACCCACATGAGCAGCAAGGTTGTAAGGAGATGTTTGTCAAGAAAAAAGATAGTTCCGAGCCCTGGCCCCCGCAGGATGTATCTCGGCAACCCTGAAACCAAGATAGTAACTAGTCAACACTTCAGGGACTATCCTTAGCAAGGTCAGCTAAAAAATGACTGTCCACCACAAGTGAGGTTGCCACACTTGGGGAAAAAGGAGAAAGCACCTTCTAAGCCTGACTCTTTTCTGCAGGGAAGCACAGAAAGTTTGAGTCATACTCTAGCGCTTTGATGTCAAGTAAAAGGGCCAAAGAGGCACAAAAGGGCCATAAATCATTTGTGCTGTCTAGAAAAGGCAGCTGGGCATGGGTAGTTGCCTCCCAATGACCTCCTTGTAAACACCAGCACAAGAAGCAGGAGAAGGATGCCAAGTAAGCAGAGGATGGCACGCTCAAGAGGCATACAACAATAGTGGATAGCCTTACATGGTCTGCAGGGCACCTCATTTAGAGACATGCTTCTAAAGGATACTGCAAACCACCACGGGTCTCTTGGCCTCACCACAGCAATGCAGCAAGGTGGAGAAACACCTCTCGGAGCCTATTATTGATCTCTCCACAGAACGAGGTCTTTTTTCCCCAGTTCCTGGCAGGGTGCTAGCCCTTCACAAATCCATGTTGCTCCCTGTGCAGCACCCAGTGCATCAGCTTGGATCATAATGGGTTCTGAGACACTGGGGGGATCAGGCAGCTTTGTCAAGCCAAATTCAGCTACCTCACAAGCACATGCCACCACTAAAGCAATTTATGCTGAGAGCAATCCATATTAAGGGAGAACTGCTATTGCATCATAGTGTAGCAACCTGCATAAAAACACATATCATCAGGTTTCCCATCCCTAATAGTCATCTTTTTCTTATTTTTCAATTTATTTTGTTTCCTGTTAAGGGGTAGCTCATTATTTGGGAGAGGAGGCTGGTTATGCTTTTCTCAAATTAAATTGTGGCAGTGGTGTGCAGAGAAGCACAGCACTTCCCCTCTCTCACTGGGTAAGCTGCAGCACAAAGGCTTGGGGCTGATCTCACATCCTCTTCAACAATTAAAAGTCAAGGCCAGCAGCACAGCCAAAACTTGACACGCTTTTTAGAGAACAAAGGTCACAAGATTGAAGTCTTCACTCCGGGCTTTGGCTGAAGCAGCATGAAACATCCTCTTCAGAACCTAAGGCAGTTGAATCTTTATCAGGTGATGATGGCTTTTTGGAGAATAAAGACAACTGACCTCAGTGTCTTCCCTCCTACTGTTCCACAAGAAACCTTTAAGCCACCTAATTAGTATAAATCATTTTCCAGTAAGTGCTCTTGCCCCATGATGGTCCCGTCAGACACAAGGTCCAGAAATAAAGCTCCTGTTGGCCGCAATAGCAGCTGGGCCAATGCTGGGTACGAGAGATGAAGCAAGCCAGAAGCTGGACGGTCCCAGGGTACGGCTGGCCCCAGCTCCCTGAGGAGCAGAGCAGGCTGAGGTGGTCATTCAGAGCTGCAGGTGTGACCTCCACACAGCTGTAGGCCAAATCTTTGCCCAGCAGGATGGGCAGGGGAGTGTAGAGGACAACAGCTAGGCAGGAAATGAGCCAAAGAAATGCTGTGTTAGAAACCCCAGCTCCTAATCCTTTTGCAGAAACAGTGTTTCTGGAAGATTAAATAAAATAAAAAGTCATTACATGGTTAAAAATGTTAATTTCATGGGGGCTGTACCCATAAAGTCGACAGAAGTCAGTGCAGCCACAGGGAGGCTCTGTCCAAGCCTGACAGCACCAACACCTCCCCAGGAATGAGGCTTCACTAAGTAATTTAGTTTTGGCCAATTTAAAATGAATCCTCAGAACATGTTGCTTGGTCAGCCCAGGAATCTCCCTCCTGCACCAGAAGTCCAAAAGACAGACTCACAGGACAGAAGTCATCCACCTTCTTGCTTATCGTGTGGTAGGACTGATGACCATCCCAGAGAGTCTGGATGTCCTTCCTGCCTCTTATTTCTTTTCAGGGCTCCTTGCTTTGTCCAGCACACTGAAATCCTTACCCAATTCAAAGGTAGCCTCCAAACTGAGGAAACCTTGTGTGAGTGGTGAACAGGCCTAACATGGTCCCAACTCCACCTTCTTTGCTCGAGGCAAGGATGACACATGAGAAGCACTTACAACAGAGGGCTGAAATGTCCTTGAGGTTCGTAGGATTCAGCTTATTCCTTCCCACTGCCTCAGACAGACTCTGGAAGGGGAGTGCAGACATTGCATATCCCCACACACTTTGGTTTGCTTCCAGCAGAGCTCCTGTCCCAGCACAAAGCCTTCCCGACATTTCTCCAGCGCTCAAAGAAAACCCTTACAAAAACCATGTTTTTAGGACCTATTTCCTCCTATTAATCTGAAGAGCAAGTAGCAGTTTCCTATCATCAGCCCAACAAAAATAGAAAGCACAAGGCACCACAGAATCAGACCTCTCACTTCCCTAAAGAACTCAAAGACCTAAACCTGAGCTCTTCCAAACAGCCTCAAATTGCAAAGATGAAACCAAGCAACCCCCACCAGCACCAGGAAGGCATTTGGATCCAGCTATGAACTTGGAAAGATGTAAGGCTGAAGCAACACTAAAGCAAAAAGCAACCCAATCCTTCCCTCTCCTCAGAGCGTGGCCACTGCCTAGGTGCTGTCATGGGAAGAAGGAAGATTCAGGTCACTAATCCAGCAGCAAACGTTTTGTTGCATTTGTTTTCAGATGTGTTATGAGTCTGATCAGCCCAGTGCAGACAGAAAAGTGTGAGCAGGCAACCACCAGCATAAGACGTGGGGAGTGAACTTTCCAAAACAAAATTCACCCAAAAACATGATTTTTCTATGAAACATTCTCTGCTGACAAATAGTTCTTTGTCCCAGTGCAGAGAGCACGCTTCAGGCAAGAGCTGCTAGGGCAGAATTTCCTTTGTGCAATTCCCTGCTGGAGATACGCTGCAGAAGCTACTACTGCCTCCCTGTGCTCTACCTGCTCTGGGGTTAAGGCAAAACACTTCCAGCTGTGTGCTGGAATAACTTACTCCAGTCTGGGTACTGGTCTACTCCACTTTCACCGAGCCAGGCTCAGAATCGTCATCCAGCACCACGGGATGTCAGTGGGACTGAGCTGCTGGGGCACAGGCAGAACCATCCCTCTCCTCAAAGTGTCACTCACCTGTGCCAACTGAGGCTCAGAAAACAAGGCATTTAATAAAAAACGAGGTAGCTTCGATCAAGTTACACTAATTGGTACCTTAAATTCCAGTATGTAGTTCTAGTTTTAAAATTTTGTCTCCCTCAAAAAAAAGTAAGAGGGGGGGAAAACCCCAATTTTTCTTCAGTTTTATTTCATGGGATGCTGAAAAAACTTACAAAAGATGGATAGAGTAGAATAAATTGCATTCTAACTCTCAAAATAACTGGCTTAATACTGCTAGTTTATCAAAGTTTCTCCTTAGAAAAGTGGATTTATCAGATATTAATTACCCATATAAAAAAAATGACATCACCTCTTCCTAAAAACTAATGACTGAAAAAATAAACTTGATAAAGAAGTCATAATGGATGAACACACACATGCATTCACCCTGCTACTTACTAACCACAGCCCCTAATAGGAGATAATGGAAGCTGCTTTCAAACGAAATGTCTAAATGGGTCTAGAGCTTGTTTTCTCCAAACTCAGCCAGGCATTACTGCTGCCACAGCCACTTTCAATCAAGCTTTTACTGCAAAGAAAAACAAAGGAAGAAGTTAAATCCATGGGAGATTTCCAATGAATACTTAAAAATCTTTTCATGGGACAAAGTGAGGGAACTCTGTACCAGCAATGACCTCAGAAATCTGGTGAGTTCACTACATTGCAGACTGTTCCCTCTCTCCATTAGATTTTAATTAGCTAATTCAAGGCCTTGTACGGAGGAGGAAAGGATAATGCTTAAGCAGCAGAAAGTTCAGCTAAATCTGCTGTGTGCTTGGAATTTAACACACAAATACCATGACTGTTGTTTTACACAGTTAAAGGTAGACACATGCCCACTTGGAGCTTTTTGAAGGGCGATGTGCACCAACGATGTGCCCATGCCTGCAGCCACAGCACCCTTCTTCTGTCAGCTATGTGCCCAGATTTCTGCACCACACACACACCTTCTGATATGATGGGGACATAGGGAGAGGTGCTGCCATGCTCTACACGTGCAAATTCATGACTGTGCAGACACACAACACACACCAGAGGCATTCTCCCTGCCTGCCTGCTTCTCCCCCACATGCTCTTTTCACCCATCAGAGGAACAAAGCCAGCAGTTGAAAGATTCAGCAAAAGTGCCTTTTTACACAGAAGAAAGAGATACTTTAACTCAGCTGTCAATAAGTTTTGCCCATTTACATGTGTGCAGAACACTTTGAATAAATTACGTTTCTAGGATTTAGCTCCACGACACCAACCTAACAAAAGTGGACTTACAGCTCCCGGTGAGGGGAGGGGGCCGAGGGGCAAACACATTTTGCACAAGATAAAATCCCTTCCAGAACCACGAAGGCAAACTGGGTTGGTGTTTTTCTTTGAAGATCGTGGCTTTTACATCGCTTTCAATCTATTTTCAGACACATTTTCTGCTTTAAAAAGCTGGGTTTGCATCCACGTAGAGTCAGTCCCACATATGGTCTCTGTGAAGGCGAGAATGGGATTGTCTTTTAATTACAGATCCAAAAAAAGTAAAAATGATGAGGGGATCGTGGGGTGCCACTGATATCAGGTGGAGATGTATCCCTTGGGGGTCAAATTTTACTTGGAGAATGAAATCTGCTGTTGCAGCTTTTAGCAGGACCAGCAGCCAACAGAAGCGCTTAGGACACTGGCTGGGTTTTACATCTTCTTTTAAATATACACACAGACATCCTCAAATGACTACTCCGGCTGCAGAAAATTTACCTGTGAGGAGTGAAACTGAGGAGGTTGCCATCTGTCACATCACTAGGGGACAGAAAAGCAGCTTTTCCTTGGACCACTCCTACACCAAGGCAACTGCTTCAGCATTTTGTTAAGTAAGAGACTCTGAAGAGGCAAAACCCACTGGGCTAAAGTTGGTGCAACTTGGTAAAAAAAAAAAAAGGGAAATTAGTTTTCCTGATTATTGAAAGGAGACTATCATATAGTGGAAACTCACTAATCATACAGAGAGATGCCAGAATGGGGTTAATCAAACATAAGTTTGTGAATTAATCAAACATAAGAGATGAAGCTCCCAGCTCTGTGCCAGGCAGGTCAGGCCAGCCACTCTAATGGTATGCCCTGATATTTGCATTCTTCAAACTGTAATGCCATGATGTACAGAAATAAAGCCTGGCTGCCTTCCAGGGTTGCAGTGGTCAATGACTTTAATAAAAATGTCAAGAAAAACAGATCTGTGAGGCTGAAAGCTCAGGCAGGTTCCAGACAAAAATGGCAACTGAAGATATCCCCAGCTAACAGGCTCTGCAGTGTTTCAGCGACAGCAGTTTGGGATGGGCAGCCAAAAAGAGCTAATGACTACATGATCCCTTCCTCCTCAAAGGCAGCAAACACAAATTCCTAACCTCCCTGATCTGAAAATCAAATACACTGAAAGCAAGAGAAAAGGAAACCACCAACATCACAGCTCCATGTTTAATATCAACAGGAACATGCAGAACCTTTCTTCATGGCTTCAAACAAACGAGTGACTCGTCCCCTTCGCAGCAGTAGCCCTTAGAGACACTGCCAGCGAAAGAAATAATGTGGGGAAAAAAAAATCCACCTCAATTAGGTGAGTTCTCTGCCCCCAGCACCCACCAGCGAGCGGTGCTTGAAAAATGATAGGGGAAAACTTTTGAAAAACATCTCATCATCCTCAAAAATGGCCTTTCTGCAATTACCACCCTAAACCAGCCAAAACCACTGCCAGAAGCGTGCCAATTTCAATGCTCTTAATCTTATCTGCAGAAGAGGATCCAGGGCATCAGCTTCACTGATGTTTCCAGGAAGAGGAGCCCTAATCAAGCATTTCTCCCCATGAATAACAGACAAGGAATGTCTCCGCTTGGCCAATAGTAGCCTGTGAAAAATTAACAAAACATTGTAAAATCTGCTTTGGAAGCAGAGGAGAGCTAGCAGAGGGTGTGATTGCTGCCTTATCTCCACCAGTACAGATGTTGCCACTGACAGCCTGTCGCTCCAAGCTAGCCTAACCAAATCTGCAAGGTCAAATGCAGACCTAGGGAACCATCTACCATGCTGGACAGCAATTACCCAAAATGGAGTCCTCTACCCAAGAGATGGTTTTTGCTGTTATTAAGAGAGTGGCAAACATCACTAAATTTCTTAAAGCTTCAGCTGCTGCAGGAACATGAAAGTTACAGTCAAAAAACATCCTTTTTTTTTTTTTTTTTTTTTTAAAGAACTCTGAATGTGCAGCAGAAATAGTAGAAGAACCACAAACCACTTCAGGTATGAATCTGAGACGAATCAGCCCCAGCCTGCGGACTTGACCCATTGCTCCAGAAGGCACCAAGTGGGGCATGTTGACTTTTTCCTAGAGAATACCCCTGAAAAAAGAAAAGCAAATGTTTACAAGCTCTTTTTCCTGCCAGCTGGGCCTGGTCATCCCCAACCAAAGCCCATGATCCCGCATGGTTAGCAGATGATACTGCCTTTGCCAGGAATAATTGCTAATGTTGGGATGGCTGTTCCTAAGCAAGCAAAAGCACTTTCAAGTGTGTGCATGCATGCAGATCTGCCATGGCACTTCTCAGAAATCTGACAACATGCAGCAAAGGGTCAACAGTTCTCTCTGGAAGGCTGTGTTGATATCTGCTGCAAGATAACTCAGCCTGCAGTCAAAGAGACTTACTTATTTTCTAGGCTCATTATCAGTTGTTATTGTAAGTAAAGCAGTACTATGTCAAATGCCCCTTCGTTTTGACCTCACCATGGGCAGGACCCACTAAGATCTCATGGAATGTGAAATAATTATTAATACAGTCTCTGTGGCAGTGCTAATAAATCATACAGCTCAACATCTTTTAACAAAGCCATAAAACTCTACCAAAGACACACCAATAAACTGTATATACGAGAACTCTTCCACCCCCAGCCACTTCCCTCGCATTCCAAAAATGTAAAAAAAGCAGTGGTGGCATTGGCTCCCATCCCCTAA
Source organism: Merops nubicus (assembly GCF_000691845.1). Taxonomy (NCBI): domain Eukaryota; kingdom Metazoa; phylum Chordata; class Aves; order Coraciiformes; family Meropidae; genus Merops; species Merops nubicus. Next base: position 12,222 of record NW_008596018.1, read on the forward strand.
TCCCCAAATCCCCAATTACACCGGGGGAGCAGAAGATAACACAGATTTAAGACCTGGAAGGAAGCTTCTTCCAGAGGTAGAAGAAAGGTGTTAAATCAACAATTCTGGGTAATGGATTCATTTACCAGGACACTGCTCCACGTGCAGACAGACAGGCAGCATAATGTCTGTATACCTTTGGCCTCCCATGCAAAACCTTAAGAGAGGGGTTTGGCAGTACCTGAGCCTTCTGCAATGAGCTGAATTTCATGCCATAAGAAAAAGGTTCTTTTAGAGCATGATGCATCTTAGTCCTATGCAAGTACATAGACTGGGCCAAATAAATCCTGATTCACAGCACAGCAGGGGCCAGATGAGTTTCTCCCCTTCACGCTGTCACTGTGAAATGTTTTCAGCAAACAGAACTGCCTGAGACCCATTTTCTGATTTTCTGTACATCCCATCTGTACTTTACAAAGAAAACACCACACAAGGTTGCAGGCCAGAGCTTTGAGTCCCTTCTGCTTGGCATGCTAATTCCCTGCATGGTGATGAGAAAGCCCCAAGGGCTTCCCACTCTGAGGTACAAATTGATCACCAGGAGGGAGGAGAACCACCCCTTCCATCAAATGCATGTACCATTACACACTTAGGAGCAATTAGCCTGGGTGTGAAGCTCCCAGACACAGCTACTTTGCTGATAGCAACCAAATTGTATCATGGGTCTGAACTCAGAGGTTTGTCCAGACCAATGTGTCCTCAGGCACCAGCACACAGCAGGGAGGAGTTGAGGGCTCTGGGTAAGGGTGGTCTAACCTTGGCTGGGGATATTAGGTAGATAAGGAGTGAGCTAGAGACCTCCCAGGCCCGATCTCAGGGGAAAATACCTCAGTGAAGACTTGCTTGTGATTTACCCAGAGGCTTTAATGACTGGCACTGCACACAGGCAGATGAGCAGTAACCATATATAGCATCACCATTAACTATCCCAGTCATTTAAATATGGTCAGCTCTTGGATTCACCTAAATTTAGGCGTCTAACTCACAATACTGTCTGAAGAGAGCTGGTCAACACTAGCTCAATGCCCATCTCCATCAGCTTGGAGGGCAGTTCAGACACCACCACACAGATGACTTCAACTATGAGCTGAACACCTCCCATAGTGCCTCAGCTTCATGTTGCTGGACAGCATTCCCAGGCCGGGTGGGGGGAGCCCTGTGGAGGGGATGAAGGGGTCCCCTGGAGCATATTCCCCATGTGCAGCCACCTTCTCCCACTCCCTAGTGGTGCAGAGGCTTCCTGCCCACCCAGAGACTGAATGCACCAGCACAGCTGGCTCAGAAAATAACCTGCAGATGCAGTGGGATCAGATCTACCTGAGCAGGAGCACCTGAAGGGACACAAGTCCATGGCAAGCCTGCACACTCAGGGTTCATCAGTTTGTCCTGGTGCTCCTTACAGGCTGCTGTCTGCTTGAGAGGGGAGCCCCATGTGCAGGCTGTACTTTTCAGACACACTTTTTCATTCTCACCAAATCCTCAATCCAAACCTTTCCTTTTTGCTGAAAGTCTTTGCAAACACCAGCAAAACCTTTCCCGTTAATCTTTCCCCATCTCACTAAAACAACACAGACTGTCTGTCTCCAGGGGAGGCTGTCACAGGAGGTGGGGGAGGAATCTATCATTGGTAATGCACGGAAATACAACTCACATATATCAAAAGCATTTTTTTTGATAAAAAACAAATACACAGCAAAGACTGGGAGGACAAAGCCCCACTGCCTCGAAGCTACTGTGCTTAGCAATCGTGTGAGCAACAGCCAGGGCAAACCCAATTCCCTTGATTTGTAGGTTGCACAAATCAGCAGTTGTGTTCCAATAGCACCTCCCACAAGGAGCCTCTCTTGCTTATGCTTCTGTCCAGTTCCTCATTTGTTACTATAGAATCACTACGGTTGGAAAGGACCTCTAGGATCACCAAGTTCGACCTTCATCCCAACGTTTCCCTAACCACTAGGCCATAGCCTCCAGTGCTACATCTACTCATTTTTTGAACCCCTCCAGGGCTGGTGACTCCACCACCTCCCTGGGCAGCCCGTTCCAGTGCCTGACCTCTCTCTCAGTGCCCATTCCAGTGCCTGACCACTCTCAGCGAAGAAATTCTTCCTAATATCCAATCGAAACCTTCCCTGGCACAACATGAGACCATTTCTTCTTGTCCTATCATCGGTAATTTAGGAGAAGAAATCAACACCAGCCTCACTACAACCTCCTTTTGGGTAGTTGTAGAGAGCAATAAGGGTGGCCCTTAAAATAATACTTAAGGGCCCCTATCTAAATCCTTTCAATTTATGGACTGCCAGGTACACATTGCTGGCTTCCAACAGCACCTTCTGACCAAGAACTGTGGAGATCCCTGCAAATCCTAATTCTGAAAACTCTCCAATGTCTATGTCAGGTATACAAGCAAAGCCTAGACACTGAGGCATCAAGTGGCTCAATTTAGGTGTTAACAAAGAAAGATTGGAAAAGAACTGAATTGTCTTCAGGACACTATTTCTGATGGGCTTCATGCATTAGCCACCAGCCATGCCAGGGCTCCTGCACCCTCCAGTATCTCTGGCTTGATTCTAATTTAACTCACAGTGTGATCAGAACAAAACGTGAGACCCTTTGCACGGTCTCAAACAAGGGACATCTAAGAAACCAAAGCAAACCAAACCAAACTTACTTTGAAAACTGAAAAATGTCGCACAGTCTACTCCTAGAGTGGAAATTTTTCTTTCAGCTTTACAAACAGTTCCCTCTCATGCAAAAATGCCTGATGAAGGAGCACAGTCAAAATTGCATAAGATTCTAGTAATGTTTGTTTTAAAACTAGAGATGTCCTTTTAAAATGAAGAGGATTGTGCAGCTACTAAAAAAAATACAGTAATGACAGAGGGGTAGGGAAATTTATCTTCTTTTCTTTTCTTCTTTCATCAATTAAAGAAACATGTTCAGCTGCTTAAAATAAAAAAGGCAAGATGTCTGATGAATAGTTCTACTGATATCAACTGGATTTCTAGATTTTTAAAAACAGGAGCACTTCATAAATACACTGAAACATTCTGTCATCGCCAGACAGAACATGCCAGTTTTCTATAAATACAGACATCTGGCGGTGGTTTCTTCTACTGTTATGGATTTCTGGTGTGAAGAACGCTACTTTGTGAGCAAATGCATGTTGGAAATTAATTTCATATGTGACAGGTTACGTTAAAGAGCAAGATAGATTTGCTGGGCAGAAGCAGGCAAGAAAAACAGTGTTCCCATACCTCTCCTGCCCCTCTGTATGAGGCTGCCAGGATGATTCTGTAGGTATAAAATACGTCCCTCCAAGCAGTGCTGTAAAGCTTAATTAAAGCATCCACCCAAATTGCATCGAAACTTGAAAATGGCACTTGGCGTTTGGCGTCATAGTTCCAGTAATGGTGAAACATCACTGAGAAGACAATGAATATTAATATCCTTGAATAACAGCATGCTTTGTACAAAACACCTGAGGGGTGGGGCAAGCCAGGTATATAAAATCCAGTCCTATAGGGCTGTGCCATGGCTGACTTACTTTCTTTCTGGTTTTTGGTTGGTTTTGGGTTTGTTTTTTTTTTTGGGTAGGATTTCCAGCCAGATCTCTGTCCTAATCTGACCCACGATGCAATCATCCACAGAGTTGCATCAGACAGGGCAAACTGGGGACACACACTGGGTCACTGTAAAGAGATGAGCATGGGGGACACCTTACATCACTAAGAACTTGCTTGCACTCAAAACAGATACTAATCTCACACTCCAAGGGCAACAGAAGACACCTTTGTGTAAGGGCACGGGCTACATTTTTTATCCACATCTGCCTTGCTAACCAGACTCCCTGTAACAAAGTCATTATCATCAGCAGGTAAATCAATTTTTGGCTGGAAAAGTTTCTTTTCTGGTTAACATAAGCCAAGCATAAACTCTCCTTCACAGGTTAACAAAAGCCAGCAACCCAAACAGGGATAACACTTCCAGAAAAGGGGAGCTGGTGTCAGGGAGGAGTTGAAAAGATAATTAATCACAAGATTTCCTACACCATGACACATTTTTGCCAGTGATCAGGCATTCAGGGTCTCTCTCTGCATCGCTCCTCACCCTCCTTATACTCTGGTTGAGGGGAATATTTTCCAAATGGAGCCACCAAAAGAGCAGAGCCCAGAGCAGCCCTCAACCTCCAGCCCCAGCTGCCCACCCTCCCCGCTCTCTTCAGTAAACACCATTAGCACACTGTTTTTCTTCCCCCCTCTCCCAAATCACCCTAAAAGCATTTTGGAACCAAAGACAAAGGGGGAGAGGGTTACACCCACTAAACCCAAAGTCTCCAGACAGCTCTCCGCGTGTCTCAAATTCTTGCTAAAAAATCCAAATAAAGACAAACCCATGAAGCCTGGATACCCTCCATTATCTCTGCAGGCTGGCTGCTGCTTTATCAGCTCTGACAGAAAGCGGCATTTAAGAGTTCAGTAGCCTTTGGATGGAAGCTGGTTCCTAAGAAAACAGGCAGGCGAATTGCTGGAAGTCAGTACCAGAGGAGAGTGTGAGCAGGTAAGAAAGAGCCTGAAAGCCCCCATCAGCATCTTGCTGTTCCCTGTCAGGAAATACGTTGCCATGTATTACTTTTAATTATTTTTTTATAATTCACTCCTCACATGTCACACCCATTGCACAGGCCAAGAGCTACAAGGGTGAACAATTACTCAAAATGCTGCTTGCTATCACTCTCATTAGGGATCAGTGGAGTGCAGGCAAAGCCAACAGCTCTTGGAACCAGCTTTCAAAGCACATCAGAAATGGAAGAAGACAGAAGCTCATGGCCATCACCGATGTTAAGTTCCACTGTCCTGATGAGGAAGTATAAAGGTGCTTCTTTCCCCACTCTCACTTATACCAAAGATGATCTTTTTGGATAAACTCTCCATAGAAGAATAGGAATGTTAAGGAGCACTTTTTTCATGAAAAGCAAACGTCCCATTTGCTCTCACACGTAACTCACTGCACACAGATTTTGGCAGCTACCTCGCACAGGAGTTGGACTTTCCCTTTGCAAGGGCGTGAGGGTCCCACTCTTGAAAAAGTTCTAAAATAGTTATAAAACACCTTTGTTTGACATTAATTGATGTGTAGAATGAGCTAGAGAGAGAAGAGCTGTCTCAAGGCCAGGGGCTGCTTTTCAGCATCTCATTTGCAACCTGACAGAGGGAGCAGCTAGGGGGAGGCCTGCCTCTTGTCAGCCCCAGAGGAAAGGACAGACAAACAGACAGACCCTCCCCAGGGACCTGCCCTGGCATTATAAACTACTCTGGTAGAGGGTGAGCAAGTTTCTACCTCTGACCCGACCCTTTCTCCCCCAGAAAGTCCTCACAAATCTTCCTCAACAGCTAGCAAAAATTGAAGTGACACAGCTGGGCCCCAAAATTTTTTTTTTTTTTTTTAATAGATTTTCAAGTTTTGCCCAAATAGGAGGGTGTCTGCACAACCAGGCTCAAGCTCTCACCCAACAGCACTCTTCTGGGCACTGCCCCACTCAGCACCCAAAAATCATAAAGCAGACCCCAAAATAACAGAACTGATTTTGATGAATGGTGGAAAACTTGCTTCAGTTCTTTATTTCCTTTCTAGTGTCTAAACCAGCCAAAAAGGTTGACATGCAACTCACGCTTTCTACATAACCTTCAAAATCATCAAGGCTGAAATCTCATGGCTTAGTTTCTCTTTTTTTTCTTTTTTCTCCAGCTGAAAGCTGAATTACTTCCCAATTTCCATGAGCCCAGAAAATCAATTTTAAGGAGAGAAAAAAACTAATGTCAGAATCCTGGTGAAATAACTGCTACCACTTCAGCCTATGTTTAGGTCCTACATATTTTACGTAAATATAACATACGGCATGACTGGCCCTCAGCAAGTGTTTCTTTGAATAAAAATAATCTACAGGTGCTTAAAAGGAAGTATGTGCTTAAACACTTGGTAAAAATGGTGTCTAAGAACAGAAACTTCTGTAGTTGCAAAAGTGCACTGAAGTACTCAGTTTTGTGCTTCCCCTTGCGTGTCTCCAGTGTCATGCTACATGGGTTTCAATGGATTCAAACAGGGATGAATTCAAATAGATGTGTCATACACTATTTTCCTTGTTTTATTTGACTTTAATTACTTCTTAACAGTACTGCTGTTTGAAAAATCTTTCTCAATTGAGGGTGTTGGTTTCGCCTAGGGCTGCTTGGCCCTTTTCCACTGAAATGCCCTTTCAACAACCAACACAAACCTTTCCAAGCAAAACGAAACCTTTGGGAAGAACCTCTTTTTCTGTGCCAGCGTAAAAATCTGCCTCTCTCAACTCTCTTCTCCTCCACGTTTTAGGGTGGATTTTCTTTGAGCTTTTCCAGGAGTGAACAGAAACCCACAGTGGGTTCCAGCAGGATGTGGAGCAATGCCTGGGAGAAGGCACACCTTGTTGTTAGCATGCATGAAAACACCTTGAGAATAATAATAATAATAATAAGACTTGAATGATCTCTATTTTTTTTGCCATTTGAGGGCTTTTGACAGTTGTGTTCATAAAAAATAAGCATGGTGTAATGACTAGCTCTCCCTAAAGTCAACGATGAAGTTTGGACCCAGCAGAGAAGGGATGACTTGTGATTCATGCACACAAACCATGTTGGGTGTGCAGCACAAGCCCTTCAGCCCCTGGATGGATGGTACCTTTGCACCTCTCTCACCTTGGGCACTTGCCCAGGGCTTGGGCACAAGATGATCATTCATATGGGTCTGTACTGTAGCAGCAGTGAAAAATCCTTATCAGGGCAACATATGCTTTGCACAGAGCTCTGTAAGCAAATACAGGATCTCAACTTTCTCATGTTTACGTGGGTAAAATTAAACTCAGCTGACCAATGTGTCTGTATTTTTTAAAAAGAAAACAACTCCTCACACCAGCTATAACAACAGCTTCACCTTATGCTGTATTGTTTGCACCAATCAAATCTGTGGGCACTTGCTGACCTGCTCTCCCAGAGCCATGTCAAATACTTTAGCTGTTGCTGTCCTCCTCCAGTTCTGCCTTAATATCTCCTGTCTTGTAGCAAAACACCCTCCTATACATGCCACAGACAGAAGGTCCTGCTCTGGTTTTAATGCTGGAGTACTTAAAGCACAACACTTACTCAACTACGTAGGTGCATTTTTCATTTTCCTCAGAGAAGTTACTGTGTTCACTGGTTGGGATTTTTTTTGCATTTAGTATAGTACCTACATTACTCTTGCAGATGTAAAAAGGAAAGTGCCTGTAAGTACACAAAGATCCAAATCAAGAGGCTATTAAAATTAATACAGGTTTGTTCCACTCTGCTGTTACTTTCATTAGTGCCTGATATTAATTCTACATTGCAGATTTTTTTTCATTTCGAATACTTGCCCCAGTGAAAGTTTGACGCTGTTTGTCCTTCTGGTGAAAGAAACCCCCAAGATGTATTTTCAACCTCCCAGCTCAGTGTTTCCCAGACATTTTGAATCAGGGACTGCTGCCAAGATTCACATTTTTGCACAGATCACCGCACACCCTCACGCTCACAGCAGAAAACCATCGCAGCAACACAGACACGGGGATGGATCTGGAGAGGGTCTCACTGTCCTGTTCTTGTTGCCCTCGCTGTGGTCCATAAGCCAGCATGGGCACTGTCCCTTGCCCCTCTTGCATCACCCAGGCCTGAGAAGATCTGACAGATTTTAAAGGATATGTAAAAAAACCCACAACTCTGTTGCCTTTACAGTTATAATTATTTAGTACCTAGTTCTGATTTTCCTGAATGAATCAGAGTTTAGTCTTCCAAAGCAGAGCAGTCTCGGCAGCCTTCACATAGACACTGGGACATGCAGCAGGATCTTCTCCTCTCTAGAAATAAACTGAAAGAGTGGGCAAAAGCCACAGCTTTTGACCCGGAGTACACAGTCACAGTTCATCACATTAGACATGTGTCAATCATCCCCAGACAGAATTCACCCACCATGTCTTGCAGGCCAACATAAACACCCCCTTCCAGAAACCCCCTGAAAATGTTGTTCATGCAGCTCTGCAGCTTTACCTGTTTAGCCTACTGGCTCTGTTCCCCTGGAAAAATATTTTCACCCGCAGGGAGTATTTTGCACAAGCCGTTTTCGCTGCCTTATTTTTGCAACCCCTTGAAGCGATGTCAGTAGTCAGAAGTTCACACAGAGATGAAGCCAGGGTTGGGGGAACCTGGCTTTCTCTCAGGCCTGGTGACCCACCACATTCACCTTGATACTGGGGTTGATCCTGGGGAGAACCCAGGATCCAAATCTTATTTTTCCGTTCTTCGCCATCACTGCCCCTGGACAGTGCTGTTTTGCAGTGTGAACCCCACTCCATTTTACATCCCTAAAGTTTCTTTTCATAAATTTTCACATAAATACCCAGTCCTCCAAAGTACTGAGCCTTGCTGTCCTAATTGGGAAAGGAAAGGACTCACTGCCCGTGGTCACACTGTGATATCCCACGAGCTCAGGCAAAATTCCTCTAACAATTTAACCCATCACATTTTTTCCAGGTTGGCTTCCTGCCCAGGTTCCCTCCCCAAAACACACAACAGCAAGGTCAGAAGAGCTCTCACACTGGCACAAGGGAGTTACAAGGCTAGGAGCAGAGCAGGACAAGGACAGGACAGTGATGGGGTCAAGTTCAGTTGTCTTCAGCTGCCATAAGATCACACCTGAGAAGTATTTACTGCCAGGATCCGAGCGGCTGCAGTCACGTAGAGGAAGGGGGGTTCTATTTGTGCCAATAATGACCCAACTCAGCAGGACAGAAATCACATGCTTGACCTTTCCCAACATCATGTGAAGCAAATGCTCCATATGACATGGCTCCAGCATTATCTACCAGGCACAGGTGCATGACTGCAATTAGAAATGACTGGCATTTCATACATAACAGCACCTTTCAACCCAGCTCAGCCCATCCAAAACCACTTGGAGGCTCAGTTACCACCTTCTTCCTACCCAACCTCCCCAGCACCTTGCCAGCTCAGGAAACACCAATTTCCCTGAAGTCTTACAGTTAATTTCAATTTCTCAATGAACTGGAAGCCACATCTCTCTGCATGCAGGCAGATCTTAAACTTGGCACTTGGTTTGTCCCGAGACCATTTCTCACCCCCACCCCTAAGTCAACTTCCGCAGAGAACAATGCTGCTCGTTTGTGTCCACAACAGATTTATTCCCCCTTCCAGCAGCTCCCGCAGCCTGCACCTTCCAGAGGCAGCAGCAAACGGTTCCTTCTGGTTTCTGGGAATAAAAGGCTGCCCTCCATAATCAGGGTATTGTTCTCCCTAAATGGACCCAGGCTCTGCACACACGCTCCTCTGTGCAGCACGGCGAGGGCAACCGCGAGCGTGTGGATCCGCACAGGCGAGGAATGCGCCTTGTGCTAAAACCCAGTAAATTATGTTAATTCATTTCCTCTGCCTAAACAGTGCTAAGCAATAAACTTCGGGAAAGGAGGAGGAAAAAGTAAACAAGAGTCAATTACAAAAAGCTGAGGGAGCGAGGTAACCGAATAACTCCACCAAATGTCTCCTCTGGGAAAGGGCATTCACGTTACAGCTCGGGTGGGTTCCATGCCGCCCTCCCTCAGTCCTGCTCGAGGTCAATGCATCCGTAACAATTCCCTTTCTTTCCTAAGGTTGTGTCCTGTTTTCACAAGTTCAATCCTGGGAGCTGGGAAATGAGCCCCCACGGGTCCCTGATCCATGGCAAGTACATCCCCAGGGGCTTTGCTCTGCATGTGATGCGAGGGCTCCGGTGTCTGAAGCCAATACGAAGAGTCAGAGCCTATTTGTGATTTTCTAACAGGAAAATAATTTCACTAACCCAACGACCATGCTTTGACTCAAAACCCTGATTAGCACAGTTTGAAAACAGGGCAGCATACTGTTCTGGGAATTAACTTGCTTGACCTCTAGTCCATAATGGCACTCAAATAATCTGTGAGTCAGACGAAGTTGAAAAACTCTTGGAAGACCACACTGAAAGAATTTACTGGATTTATTGGATTTTCTCGGATAAAAGAAAAATAAGCCTCAAACTCCACTTAGCTAGTGTATGGTCTTCAGAAAGAGAAGCTTTTTCTCCTGACACTGTCTAGAAGAGGAAAGCTGCCTAGGCTGAGCAGCACTTCTTGGTCTCTTGTTTTTTCTTCTTCTTCACTGCAAGCTCTCAATGAATAATAATTATTATTATAAATATACAGGTCTATTCCAGTGACTGCTTTTTAGTACCTTGCTGTTTTCTTCCTTGAGATCAGTTGTAAAGAATGGAGAAAAGCAACATCCATTCACACGGATAGAGTTTTTCCATCCTTGTTAAACTGCAGTCCTCATCCCAATAGGAGTACTCATGAGGAGAGGAGCCCCAGATTGAACTTCAAATTAAACAGCCTGAGGTTACTTTACCAATGGCAAAGAAGGACTAGTCTGGTGTTTCCAATGAACTTTCAGTGCTAGGGTTAATCCCATATAAATCACTACCACTAAATACTGCTTGAAATCCTCCAAATCTTCTGGCCTACCCCTGTTTCAGCAAGCAGGGAATCAGGAAAAGCATTCTGACACAAGTTATAGAAGCAGGACCTTGCTCTGGTCTAGATAAAACACTGCCCCATCCCCACCTTATGGTTTCTCCAGCCCCTGAGCAAAATGCTCTGACTAGTCCCTACAACCTCTTTGTATCCCAGAAACAATGAATGTGTGCTGAGAGCAGTGGCAAACATTTTCAGATTACAAATCCAGCAATTAGAAATCCACTGTCCAAAGCCAGCTTCCCTGCATATGCTAATATCTCCCTAACAGGTTTACAATTCCTTGTCAATCAAGCCTGCCAAGGAAAAGTAAAGACCTGTCCTGGCCATGATTAAGTTGAAAGCTCAGCTCTCAATAGCCCTTAACAAAATTAACCCCAGCAATACTGCACTTCTGACTGGTTCCAAAAACCAGGAGGAGGAAAGATACTCATCAGCACTGATCTGTTAATCTAGTTTTATATTAACTATTGCAGATCACGATGAACCCTCCCATGGCTCAGTGCCACACTGTAAAGATCTGAAACTAAACCTGGTCTTATGCGGCCCAAATTTCTGCTCTCTGGTAAGATTATAAATTTAAATCCTACTCACAGCTACTCAGCCACAACTCAGTGAACCTAAAAGGGACTATTATCTTTGTAATGGAGAGCAATAACCAACCCCAACTATTAAAACATGAAATGACTTATCAGAACACAGAGCCTAATCTCTATACGCTGGTGGAGCTGGCAGCTCTTCTCCTAGTTTCCCACTTTAGACTGCCCAAAAATACATGAAACACTTCCTAGCATTACGTATCAGGTTAAAGATACATTGTGATTGCCACTAAAACGTTATTAATCTGCAGAAGAACATGACATATTTTGATGCATGCAGAATGTGCCCCAGATGGCTCACAGCCTCCTTTCTCAGTAGGCTATGCAGGTTGTGAAGAACTTTAAGCCACCAGTTTTACATCAACTGGCCAATGCAAAAAAAAAAAAAAATGTTCTTCCTTCCACAGAGAGCTTGCACTATCCCTGGGGAGATATCCCACAATGTCCAGAGGTTTACCCAGTTATTCATTAACCCTTCCATCTTTGACACACAGTTCATACACCTGTAACTTGTCTGACACTTGTCATTGCTTAACCAGTGTTAACAGACCTGTTTAGGTGGAAACAACTACTAAGAAAAATAGCTTCCTCAATTACTCCAACTCTCATAAATCTGTTAGTCAAAGAAGAAAAAGGAGGAGGAAAAAAAACCCAGATCACTGTGCCCCAGCATCTGTAGCAGTCTAACTCTAGTAGTTTGGCTTGTTCAGCTTTGGGAGGCTGGTGGGGCTGAGGAACTGTCTCTTATCCCTCCTTTGGGGTTCATCTGGCTCACTCCCGTCTAGAAAAAGGAAGATGGGTTGTGCCAGGCCTCAAGAGCAGCAGTACACTAATCCAGTCTAAATTTTGTCTTGGAGTTTGGCTGACGCTTCCATTTTCCTCCACATTCTCCTCCAGCTTTTTCCCCTCTCCTGAATGTCTTGTTCTGGGCAGAACTAGCAACCCCACAACTGCCACGAGGAGCCTGCACAATGCCAGCACCAATGTCTTACAGTCATCAGTTCACTAGGAAAACCCACCAAGGAGAATATGAATTCTAATAAATGCCCATTACACAAATTAAGTCCACATTTCTGCATTTGTCTGCTGTTCCTGTGTTTTTATCTAACATTCACAAATACTGACAGCTCCTAAAATACCCACCAAAGTCAACACCACCCAAGTGGCATCTAGGGTATGACACCTCTTGCATTAGTCACTTCTCAATCACTTGACAGGATAGCCAAGACTGTGTAAATCTGTCATGACATAAATTTACCAGACATAAGGAGAAATAATTTTGGGTCCTATCAAGCTAGAAGCCACTTGTAGAGAGGCTGAGAATAGAGGTGCAGCACTCCTGAGAAACATTAACCTGCCCTGAGAAGCCTCTGTTCCCAATTTACATTTTTCTTCCCTCAGTGAAGTTCAAAATTAAGTTTGAACACTTAATGGAAGAAGTAGCCTGGAGTTATTGGCTGCATTTCTTCTGAAAATTGGAGTGTTTGGATGAAATAAAAACGTTAGGTTATTCGCAGCACTGCTGGATACTGTGTTTCTACTGCCATACAATGCAAGGACTGTGTAATCAGGGCAACCAACCAAACTTCATGCTGCCCATGTTTATTTGGCTCAGAAGGTGGGGGTTGGAAATCAGAGATGTGAATGGATTCAGCAATAAAACAGCATATATTAATTTGTTAAATAACACTCAGGCCAGTCTTCAGCCAGTTCACACCCAGCAACACTGCCCATAGAATGATAGCCTTTCATTGGGGATAAACCCCTCTGTGGTGACCCGAAGTGAAAGCAATGAATTCCCAAGCTGCTTTCAGCCCTGGTAGTCCATGCTCCAGCCATCAGCCAGAGTTTGGAGCAGGCAAAAGCAATGTGTGTCTAGAATAAAAGAAAAACTGAGTCCAACGTGTCCAGTCAAGCAGGCGAATGGCAGGATCCAAAATGCCACGCTGAGCCTGCATCTCTTCTGCTGTCGTGCACGAGGGATCCATACAGAGGCTGATGTCACAGATAATCTGTGTAAGTCATCCTTCAGGGAGGGATGCAAAGCCCATGGGAGTGAGTAGGAGTCCCGGCAGCAGCACTCACAGCTTCTGAATCACGTCCTAACCTGTTAAAACTGGCATGGGCTGCATTTGCCTATCTCATACAACCTCAGGGGAGCAGAATCAGATTCTTCAAGCTTACTTTTGGAAATATTTTTCTTTTACCTTAGTACCACAGCTGCTACAAATGAGCACCAAACTCAATAGGCTTGGAACAGACAATGGTCTTCACAACTTCTACATTCACACTGGCTCTACACTTAAAAAAGTCCCTTTTATGACCGAAAATGTTCCACCTTGGTGCAAAAGGTTAGGATGAGTCAACACAGCTGAATACATTATGGAAGTATTGTTATTAGAGAAAGCTCCAAAGCAAGGCTGATTACAAAGGACAGGAAAATTAACAGAAATCCAAATTAAGCATTCCAAACAAGATCAAATGCATTTCAGCTTGAGCAGCCCACCAGAAAGCCCAGGAAGAGCTCAGATGAAAGACAAAGTCCTTGAAACACAACAAAATGAGCAGGTTAATGAAAGAAAAGGGAGAAAGGATCATTTTCACTGGCTCCTGTAATGCTGGAATATATTTGCACGCCCCTTTGAGCAGGACGATTTTACAAGTCACAGCAAACAAGTTTCACATCTCAGGAAAATGAGAAAGCTGCTCTGGTTCTACTCCCAGTGAATAAATAAAGCCATGACTACAGGTTGTTAGGTTCGGTTTGGTTTTTTAAACTCAAACTAAGTACAAGAGGACCACCGAATTACTCTTCCCTTTCAATAGAAACAGTCATCTCTTCTAAAAATTAATCCAAAAATACACATTCAGTGACCATCTCTCCTGCCCTTGTGCTATTCCAAAATGAGTGTTCTGCACGCAGATGTTCCAGCACTGCTCATGAGAAGACTGTCGCTTGAAAAGGAATTATCAGACAGGTCACTGGAAAAGATCAACTCTATCAGCCAGTTCATGCCAGATGACAAACTTCATCTTTAGTTAATAAACTAGTACCAATGGCTCCAAACCTTGAAAAGCATGCTCCTACTTCCTGGCAAGTGTCATTTTTTTCTTTTTTTTTTTTGTTTGAATGACTTTTTTTTTCCTGAAAGAACCATTTTCCTGCAATTTCTCAAGCACCACCTCATGGCACATGAAAGTTTCTTCTGTGGCTACGAGTCAGACTTTGGAGTCTAGCCTTTGCTGTGTACAAGTTCACCACAGAAAAGATGTATTTTAATTTGCTGCTTGCGTCTTTTAATGAAGGTCAAAGAAACATATGGACGTGGAAAACAAACCTATAAAAACTTTTAGGAAAAAATAAATATATTTGAGCAATTTGCCAAGTTTTGTAATATTCCTAATAAAAAAAATAATATATAAAATCAACCCTAATTTTCCAGTATGACGCACTCTGCATTTTATGTTTAAACTCGGCCGCAATTTAAAGTGGCCAACAGCCTCAGAAGGAGGGAGGAACCGGGGTTTAAAAAAATAACCAACATTTTTCTTAGCTCGTCACGTTGACTTTAGGTACAAGTCATGCTGACAGATTATTCATGAGCGTGTTCCCCAAGAGCATGATCCAAAAAATGCCCCAAACTTAACCATAAGATGTGCAGTGACTTACTTAAAATCTGGATCAGGCTGTTAGATCTCAACATGCTTCTCTTTCACAAGTGAGAAATTACCTAATCATTATTACATGGCAACAATCATTCAACAAGAATAAAGGAGTAAAACAAGCCAACAACAATCTCTCTTATTATTTATCTTTTCCACATTCACTACCATTCACTCTCAAAAACCCCAAAGTTACAACATGGTAAATATGTTCGAACTCATCTCCCAAGAAATAAAAAAATAACCTTCTAACATCCTATTTCCTTTCCTCCAATATTCAGAGAAACGAAAAATGGCACAGAACATTATTTCTGCACAAAACTGTTGAATTTTGAGGTGGCCCCATCAGCAAATTCCCTGTAAAGCAGGCACCAACCAGGCTTGCAAGCCAAGTGTCGCACGGAGAAGTGCCAGAGCAGAAAGCAATTAAGGTCCCGTTCTTCCCCTCCCTACGCAATGCACCCAAAATGAAATCAACATCCAAACTAATTAGTTTCCAGCAGAATATCAGTTTACTCGCTAACAGGAGGGTTGTTCCTGCTCTTACCAAAAACTTCTAAACATACCATACAAAATCTTGTTTAAGCCACGGGGCCAAGCCAAGCACATCCCAACGTTACCATATACGGTCACCAACGCGAATACGATGGCAACTTGACAGATTTGGAACAAATATTGCGTTGTGTGTCACTGAGATAACATAGGCAGGAAAATATCAGATTGTATTACCTGTATCCAGCCGGAGGTGTGGACTGGTAGGAGCTACATTGCTGCAGGACATAGTCACGAAAGGTTAGTGACCCAAGATGGCATTCATCCCCAAAGAGGAGGGCCGGGGCAGGACACTGAGGACTTTTATGCCCAGTAAAGGGCTGCTTGGAGAGAACAGGAATGGAGTGACATGAGGCACGAGCCACCAGACCTGCATTATTATCCCAGGTTCAGGGCTGACGCTATGCGGTGCGGCTGGCAACAGGGCTCAAGCTGCCACCCTTGGCTGTCACTGGGAAGGCACAATCCCGCTGAGAAAACCACAGCACACACGTTTTCTTCTCAAAGAGCGGATTCTGTGCACGCAGAAGTTCTTGTCTTCATCTACAAGGGAAGAAGGGGCTTGGATATTTACCAAAAGAGCTCCCGAGGAAGACTTTTTGGTACAGGCTCCCTCCAAGAGATCCTTCGCATGGACTAAGATTGGTCTCTAAGGGAGTTATTCCAGATTAAGTTTTTTGGATGTGTTATTCCATTGCATTTGCAGGTGTAGACAAGCCCTCAACCAAAGCCTTTAAATTTCAGCCCTGAAAGCACTGGTTCAAACTTAGCCAGAGCTACCTCATCCTTCATCCCTCCAGACACAGCAACTTCTGCACCTGGACCTCTAAAATCAGACCTGCTCTCTGCTTTGCATGGATACTCTGAACATATTGCCTCTTTCTTAAGACTATCTTGGTTTTCTAAGACACCCCTTTTTTTTTTTTTGCAGTGTTTTGTACATCAGTAATATGACACATTGGGTCACAAGAAGGGACAAAGTCAGTAGACATAACTCCAAACCAGGAAAAACATCCCTGTTTGCTAGGAGGGGAAAAAACAAAAGCTGCTGCATTAGCCCGATCAGTTATCCCTGCAAGGCCCTTGGCCTTAAAAGGCACCACCTAAATAAAGATGTAAAAATAATACAACTTAACATTTAATGGGAGATTGCAGCTGAGCACTCAACTGTCAGGAAATATCAAAGCCGGAGCGCGTGGGCAACTTAACTCTGCCCCCTTGTGCGAACGCACTATGGCACAGCCCTTCCACCACGTCCCAGTTCCAGCAAAAACTACTCTTGGTTAATCTGAGCAGAAGAGGAGGGCCAGCACTTCCACAACCACCTTCATCACTTGATTGCCAGCCAAGGAGCACCTCTTTAACTTGTGACGCCTCAGCTCAGTCGGCGTTGGCACGCTTTGGGCCACACAGGTCTAATCTGCAATCAGGATACAGATATTTAACAGTTTGGGCAAAACAAAGAGCCCTTCTACCTCCGGAGTGAAGCCTTGCAACCTCAGGCAGCAACTCGGCCAAAGGACTGTCTATAAAACCCGAGCAACTGGAACAGGTAACATTTTTACATCTCCAGCAGCTTAACCCACCATATGATACATTTGGAAAAAATCTACAGGCATGTTAACAACCAACCAGGCACATTTTTCCAAGAATCTGAAACTAACCCAATGTAAACATCTAATAATTGGAGATATTCAACAGCACAAAAAAGTTGCAACACGCTGGAGAGTGTCTCACTTCTGCTCACCTACACGTTTGCTCTTTCATCTACGTCCTCCACTATCACGGACACTCTCAAACTCAAGAGTGGCAAAGCAGGGTTTAAATATTAGGATTTGATCTTTTTTTTTTTTTTTTTTGACAGAAATGACAGCTTTTTCTTCTTTACTTTCCTTCTCCTGATATCAGCAAGAATGAATGAACGACATTTTTCAGGGGTTCAGCTTTAGTTTCTAAACTCCATTTCTACATCATTTTAAATAGCCACGATCACCTCTCCATGTGTTTGCAGGATGGATTTTTCCAGCTCTGAAAAGAGTTCAAATAACCCAACTACCAATATCACTCTATCAAAGTTATATTAAAAAAGACCTTTCCTTAGGAAAAACTACAGTGTCTTGACAATTGCCACTGTTAGTTTTCTGTTGCTTCTTCACATGACAACAGCCCACAGGACTTCCTTTTCCAGGGGCAATAAAAAAGTACAAGCAAGACAAGTGCAAACCAAATTTAAACAGGGTCAGCCACTAAAGCAAATGATACTTGGCTCACAACAGAGACAAAAATCTTTTTGTCTGCTCCTGCCCACTTCAGATCTTTTCCGGAACTCCACCAACTTCTCAGGTCCACTGCAATAATACACACTCATGAGGTCATCCTAATTCATACACTGCTGCCCATTGCCTACAACTTAAACTGGGTCTCCATTGTCAGCCCTGACTGGAACTCAGACTTGCAGGACTCACAGCCTATATACTGTTTTCTTTTTCATTGAGCTTCCAGCCAAATCATTTTATAGTGCTTTTGCCTCCATAAAATATTTGCTTGGGAGCCAATGCCAAGAAGGAGAAAAAAAAGGCAAAAAAAGGCAACACACTAACCAAACTTTGGGTTTTTAGAGTAATGCTCCCCTTCTCCTTTCCCACCCTCACCCCTAAGGTTTATTTTTGGCAAGTTACGGCTCAAGCGAAGGACAAGTTTAAACCTTTTAATTCGCAGCTCCATGGCACTGGGTGATTCAAAGGTCTTTCAACAATTCATACAACTCCGATACTGTTGGGAATTGCAGCTGGAGCAATCTGCATCCTAAAGCCATACCCCCATTCTCCTGGAACAATGCAGCCCCTCCTTTGTGACCAGGGCTGGGGAGCTGAAAGCGTGGTTTCTCATTCAGGCTTTCCAAGGACAGCACCCACCAAGGTACGAGAGCGGGAGAAAAGCCACCGCTCCTTCCACTCCAAGCCCAGAGTTTTGCTCAAAGCACCTTCCCGACAAAGAAACTTCTTTTTTTCCATTCCCCCCCTGCCCCTGTCACTCCCAGGTCAATGTATTTCAATTTGTCTCTGGTAGGATAACCTGTTTATTGAAATCCGATCGACTGCCTGCTGGAGCCCCAGCGCTAAAATACGCTCTCGCTGTTGGGAACTGTCATTTGTCTGTCACCGAGCAAGTTAATGGATGTGTTTGTTTAGTTTGCTAGTGGGAATATACAGGGCAGAGGCTGGAGGGATTACAGGAGGAGAGAGGTATTTCTGATCCACAGAGGAATGCAGTTGCTTTTCTTTAAAATTGTCTGTGTATTTTTACACAAGCACGAGAACAGCCCCTGGAAGCCCACCTGTGCCCGAGGGACCTGGGCAAACCCGCAGCGACCACGCTCCATCCAAACCACCGGCCCCAAAGCGGGCAGGTAGGGAGGCACCACGCACGGGCACGAACACGTAGCCCCGTGCCGAGAAGCAACGTGCCAGGGACGAGTCCATGCCGACAGCAGCTCCTTGAGGGGTGCCCGGGGGGTCCCCGTGGGCGCCTGGGCAGCAGGGCAGGGTGCGAGGCGCAGGGCGAGCGCGGTCTCCTTACCTCTCGCCGAGTCCGAAAAGGCGACGATCCCTGCCACAAGGAGCGCGAGCTGCAATTCCATGTTGAAAACCAGATCCCTCTGTATCGTCCTCTCAGACCTGGAGGCAGGAAAAAGAAGAGCAAAATAATTCCTGGGAAAAACAAAAACAAAACAACCCACAACTCTGAAGAGTTTTAAAACCTACTGCGAAGACTTACGAGCAGAAATAGCGAATGAAAGAGCAACGTACTTGTAATTCATTCCTTGGCGCTCGCAAGTAAAACTTTGCCCTCCTCTCTGCTTTAGCCTGATATAAATCAAGAACCCACTGAGGCCAGCAAGCTCCTCTAAGTTTACAGTTAATGCATAATTCTTTGGTATCCTGTACAGAACCAGTCTGGAAGGCAAACAAAACGCTAGCGAGTGGCCATAAAACAAGATTTCAGGTTAACAATTTGTGGAGGAACTTGGGGAAGGGAGAGGAGGAATGTTACCTCTCCCATCAGCAGCCCAGAGAACTCTGCGTTGCTGCTCCAGTGCCCCCCGGACAGGCTCCGCGCTGGGTACGCGCCTTCCTCCACCCCGCACCTCCTCTGACCACCACCGGTTTTCCCTCTCTTCTTCACCCCCACACCCCCAGCCCCACTTGTTTCCGTGTGCTCCAGAGGTGCGTCCCAAACCAAAACCCCACTTCACTAGCCTCATTCTTGAAGATGCCTTCGCTGTGATAGCAAAACCCGGGGCAGATCAGGTTTACATTAATTACACCCTGTTCTCCTCCTCAAACTCTCACTCTCTAAACACGGTCTGAATTCCTCACCCTTGTAAACTCCCCGGCTTGAACACTCCGTGCCCGCAGGACACACAACACCCCGCGTACAGCATCTAGCAAAGCAAATACGGACGCTCTGCCATTCGCTTCCCAATTTGCGGCGGGAGCCGGCTGGGAGGGAGGGAAGGAGGGAGGGCAGGA
>NW_008596019.1:0-207 GCF_000691845.1 Merops nubicus
CCCCCGAGTTTATTTCGAGGAGTCTTTGCAAGGTCCTGCAGCCCTGTGGGGTCCACGCTTCGCCCCCCCCTGCCCCCAGGTCAGACCACGCACATCGGGGAGCTGTGAAAAGGGGGTGGCTGCTGCAGGGAGGGGGTAATTCATCAGCATCACCCCCAAAACTGCTCAGGAACCCTTTGGGGGGGGTGCATAGACCCTATACCTGTG
>NW_008596019.1:356-1425 GCF_000691845.1 Merops nubicus
CAGCTCCCTCCACCCACGGAGCTCCAGGCTCCCTCCACGCGGGGAGTTGTTCTCCGTGAGGTCGAGGAGCAAAATCCCCCCTGCCAAGCGCTCTGCCCGCAGCCTGTCCCTGCTCGGGCGGGTGGGCAGGGTCAGCCCGTGGCTCTCGAGGGGGTCTGGACACCCCCAAACACCTCCGAGGCCGTGCTGGGTGCGGGGAGCCCGCAGGAACCACCCGCATCTTCCCCGGTGGGGTTTTTTTTTTTTGTTGTTGTTTTTAAGGGAAATTCCTTCATTTTGTTGCCTGCCAGCTCGGAGGGGCTCCGTGCGGGAGATGTTTGAGCTCTTTAAGAAATGCCACATATGGCTCAAAGAAGATTTTTTGGCTTTTTAAGTATTTGTGCCGGGATGTGCACAAACACGTGTGGCTCCAGACAAACCCCATGTGCTTATTTTCTATCAACCCTGGGCAGGCAACAACCGCTGCCTCCGAGCGGGGGGTTTGCTGCTACCCTGTGATGCTCAGATAGGGATTTTTTTTGCCTGAAATACTCCTCACAACCTCAGTCCGACCAAAATTTGGGGTACGGGTGTCTTGAGTCTTAGCGGCTCGTAGATTTGGGCAAAGGAGAGCGGCCTGGAGCTGAGGGATTTCTCACTAGATGTCTTTGTCTCGGTGTTTTTTAACAGACCCCGTGCTCTGCAGGCGCCTGCGGTCGTGGGGCATTTTTCTTGCCACTGCCTGGGCCCCACGGTGCCACCGCTCACGCATCCCCCAGACAAAGAAAGTGGCAACAAAAGCTGCGTTTTGAAGCAAGCGGTTGTGAGCCGAGGGACAGTGAGAAGGGGAAGCTCCAGAGCCAGCCCCAGGCCCGTAGGGTTGTGCCAGCCGTGTACAGGCAGCTGCTGCCTCTGTCCTGGGCACCCAGAGCCTCCATCCTGGGCACCTCCTGTGTCAATTCTGGGCACCCACAGCCTCCATCCAGGGTACCCACAGCCTCCATCCTGGGTGTCTGCTCTCTCTCCATCCTGGGCACCCACTGTGTCAATCTTGGCACCCACAGCCTCCATCCTGGGCACCTCCTTTTTC
>NW_008596019.1:1468-4133 GCF_000691845.1 Merops nubicus
CCCCCCCCTGCCTCCACCCAGGGCCCCTCCTTTTTCTCCACCCTGGGCACCCGCACCCTTCGCTCCCTTCTCACCCAAGGCACCCACCAGGCACCCGCAGCCAGGAGGAGACAAACCCTTCTCCCCCGAGCTGGAAACCCCCCGATCTGGAAGCCCTCGTCCCTTCCCCCTGCCTCCCCCCAGCACCTGTTTCCTACCTGGGGTGAGGATTTTAACAGCTCAGAAGCCACTTCTGACAACCACTTTTACCACCCAAAGGGCTCGATGCCTTCAGAGGCGCCCGCACAACCTGGGGAGCTTCGGAGGGGAGGGGGCTGGGGCCTGAAAACAAGCAAACTCATTTCAATCAGATCATTTTGGCCTGAGATGTGATGTCAGCCTCACTTTCCACTCATCCCTAAATCAGTAGCAAAAAAAAAAAAAAACAGAAAAAAACCCCCAAACAAACCCAATTAAAAAAAAATAAACCAAAACCAAAAATTCCCTCTTCTGGAAGGGAGCTGTTTTGTCTTGGTAAAATGTTCCCCCCCCGGCCCCCCACCCCACTCGCCCAGCTGCCCCAAGCCCCTGGTCCAGCAGGTGCCTTTTCTTCCCCTTCAAAGGGCTTTGATCTGGACAGCCAGGGCTCTTTTGGAGAATGGCGTTTGGTGGTAAGAGATGCCTGGCACGAACGCGGCCTGATTACAGCCCTGCTCGTTAAAAAAACCTTCTCTAGGTATTGAAGGGGATCACAAGGATATTTAAACATTCCCAGCGTGCACCTTTAAGCGGCAGAAAATAAGGGAAATTGCCATCGTTTAATTCAGTATTGCTCCTTTTGAGCCCCCGCTGGCTCTGCCTCCAATTGTTCCCTTCGCCGGAGCTCTGAGCCGAGTCTCGGGGCCGTGGGGCTGGAGGGGGCACAGCAGGACCAGCTTGTTTCCACTCAGCTTTTAGATTTCCCCTCAAGCACCCAGGGTAGGGTCCGAATTTGGGGCCCACGGCTCTGGTTTGTGGTTCCTCTCGTGGTTTTGCCCCTGCCAAGGGGAGGGTGGAGCAGGGGTTCCTTTTTGACTGTGTCTCTGAGGAAGCTTTTTCCAAAGGGAGAGGAAAAAAAAACCCAACCCACAGCTGGTGTTGGTGGATGAGACACTCAGCCCTGTTCTGGTAGGGGGAGAAAAGGGGGAAAAAAAGGCTAATTTTAGATGTTCTGAAATGCTCACAACGTGCATCCCTCCGAGCCTGGCACGGGCGCCTGCTGGGAGTTTCCACCCCAGCACACGGAGAGGGAGGAAGGGGAGTTGGGCTCTGCTGCCACCTTCACCCAGCTCACCCCGGTGACCCCGGGGACATCTCCTGTCCCACCCCGGGAAGGCTCAGGGGTTGGTATTTACAGAGGGCAGAGGAAGAGGCTCCTCTTTTTTGGGGTAATTTGCTCACATTTTGGCTCAGCCCTTCCTGGGCTCCTTTCGGAAAGTCTGTCTCCCAGGAGGCAGCTTTTCATGGAGCACTGGGAGCTCTGCTGCTGAGAAACCCAAACCAGGTCACAACCAGGGGCTGACGATCCCCAGGTCTTCTGCCCTCCAGCCCTGTGTCCCCCCACACCCTCTCCCCAGGGCTGCAGGTGGGTGCTGGACCTCCACCAGGAGCCCCCAGCCCCATCCATCCCTCCCTACACCCCCCTCCCACCGAGGCTTCTCCCACCAACCCCTGGAGCTTTTCCCCCCAGTTTCTCCTTTTCCCACCAAAAAAATCTGACCCAAAGCCCCACGTGAAGAGGGGAGAAGCTTCCAGGGGAGCGAAGCTGCAGCACCCCCGACCCGAAAGGGGGGAAATGTTCAGGACAATGCGGCTGAAAGGGCTCGGCGGGCTGCAGCCCCCTGCCAGAGCCCAGCCTCAGGGGAGGGTGAGGGTCTCAGCTTACCCGGCCTCTCATAAAAGTCTCCTCCATTCTAGCAAATAACCTTTATGTCCAGGGACTAGCAAAGTTTGCTTTCTCCCTCCAGGGTTAGTCACAGCAGGAGTGAGAGAGAAAGCAACCGCTTGTAGGAGGTTCCCTCGGCATAATAACCTCAGAGGAGTTTAGGTCTAAAGACTAAAAGGCTCTATTTACTTTCACTGACAAGGAACAATCTAAGCAGATGTCCTTTGATGGGATTAGTTATTAATCCTTGAATCATGGGTAAATGGGAAAATGATCCATTATTTTCGGCAAAATCCTTCACTACTTTAGATTTCAAGGATGGGGTGGAGGATTGTTAACAGAAAGGTCTCGACCTGGCTGTTGTTTTGGGAGGTTTTGGGGTTGGTTTTGGTTTGTTTTTTTTTTCTGATTTGAAAATGTATTTTTACAGTTTGTGCCGTGGAGCGTGACTGTGAAATAATAATTAAAAAACAGCCAAGAGAAAGGTTTTTGCTCCCTCTGATGCCAAAGAACGTGTCAGACACCTACCAAGGGACAGGCCTGAGTGCTCTCGGGGTAATTCTGATAGTGATGGCAATAATAATAATAGTAGCAATAATAATAAATAATAATAATAACAACAACAACAATAACAACAACAATAATCATCACCATCATCATCCTCCCTCCAGCAGCACCCTCTGAGCTCTTCTCCCAACAGTTTTGGCCTCTCTGCCTAAACGTTTAGACCCCGCTGTCCAACCAGGACCCCCACGCCCCGAG
>NW_008596020.1:0-4777 GCF_000691845.1 Merops nubicus
GGTTGAATCACCATCCCTGGATGTAGTCAAAAGCTGTTTAGGTGGGGTGCTGAGGGATATGGTGAATAAGTGGTCTGGTAGAGTTAGATAACCGTTGGACCTGATGATCCTAAATGTCCTTTCCAACCATAGTGATTCTGTATGATGATGGACTGCCCATACTGATGGAGTTCTACTGCTGAGTATTTTTTCACATTTACTCATTTTTTATTAGAACAAAAGGTGACCTTTCTAGGAAACAAAGAGTGGATTCCTAACCATGGTATAACCAGAAAGTATGATGATGCAAAATTAGTATGTGAAGTTCTGTGATCAGCATATTGAACAACACTACACTGTAATATCAGTTTGTTATGGCCAAATGAAGTATAAAAGCCATCTCTTTCTTCTTACAACTTCTATTCTGTCTAGGCTATTACCATCAATATAACATATTTGTTGCAGGAGTTCTTTGAATAGAGTCTGTAATAATTTATCCTTAAATACGATTGTGTTTCCCAGCACAGATCCATGCTGAATCTGAGTGATGGGCTGTAGAGACTCCTCGGTACTTTTTCTTTTCCTCAGACCCGTGTTAATTCTTAAATGCAGTAAATAAACCTCCTGGATCTCAGGGCATGCACAAATTAACTACTTGCCTAGAGAATATATTGCCTGCATTCACAAATGTTTAGTTAGTCTTTGTAGAAATCTACTGTTGAGGTTCATTTTTGAAGTTTTATGTGTATTTATTTGCAGATGGAGGCACTATATTGAAACTATAGACACATAGCAACACATCACTAGGCCCCTTCCCACTTCCCATGCAGTAGCCTACCGCAGTACTGCAACAGTGCATGTTATGCTATTGTTAAAAAGTAAATACAAGTTTTACTCAGTGTTTTGTTCTTGTCCTGATGGAATTTTGTGATCCAAGCAGAGAAAATCACGTACTTGGTCTTTGCGGATCATCAGTTTTATGTCATTAATGTTACTAGCAATTAATTCCTTGCTGTGAAAATGTATTAGTTTATTTTGATCTGTCCCAATTCCATTGCCATGTTAAGCTGTTACTGTCAGCAGCATCACAACTTTACTGCATTTATCTGTGTGATAGGAGGAAAGAAAAAGACACAATGCCTTGATCATGTGAACCGCAGAACATCTCTGGATCTTCTGTCACAGGTGGAGTTCTCTAGCATAGTCATAACAAATTGCACCCCATTAGGCATAATTTCCATAACATTCAGCTTCCTGGAACATCACTAAAGGGTAAGTTGGCAGGCTGGCCAGTTCACTCTTTAATGTTTTTGGACACACTGAACTGGAAATCCTTAGTGTGAGAGGTGGATTTAAGAGGCTAGTATTGGTGCCATCCTCAGTATTTTAGAAATTAAAAATATAAACAAGTCTTTTGTGAGTAAGTGGGAGGAAATAAGAAATCCATTTTCTCTAGATTTATTAATGTATTTTGTTCAATGGAAGAGCCAGATTGAGCCCAGCATCTACAAAATACTCTTCAAAATGCAAAAGTGAAATCCTTTTGAAGGTTGACCATTGCCTGCCAGCACACCGACCTGTCAGAACTCTGCTGTTAGCCACGTTTCAGTGAAATGGGTCTGCAGTAGTCTGAAGCTCCCCATCCAGTTTTTTGATAGTTCTTTTTTCAGTAAAGCACATCTGACTTTGCTCCAGATGCTAGTCTTTGTGAGCATTGAGATGAAGGTGCTCTGCATCGTGCACAATTCTTTGGTGCTCAGAACCTAAACACACAGACCCAAAGCCTGCAAGCACAGAGGAGGTGGCAGCTATCACCCGTGCCTCTGTGAGCCTCCTTTTCAAGGATACTTGAGGATAATGGCTGAGCCAAGACCACATTTAGCCATTGTCCTGCTTTACAGACAGGAAATTTTAATTGTCCAGATACCAGTACCAGATCTCTGCTGGCACACATTTTTTTCTGTCCTTCAATGTCTTAGCTTTCAGGCTGTATTAGTTACAGTGTGACCATATACATGCCCATAAACTTAGAAGATAATTGATGTTACACACAATATGAACAGTGATAGAGACAACGTAAACAAGTTAAACCTACAGCAAAAAACATTTAGACATTGAAACACTAAACTTGAAGATAATGAATATTTACTTCTCAGATGATTAATGTTAAACATGGAGATAAACCAGTCTCTTCAGCAAGAAACTTAAAAGTATGTATTTAGATCTATTACTGAAGTGGAGTAATCACCCTTGCTAGTATAAGTGCATTTAGTCTTTGTGTAGGTTTCTAAAGCTGTGCTAAAACTGATAAAAAAATCCCTGTAAATTCCACCTTCAGTTACATTGTTTCTGCATAATAAAAAAATAAATAAATAAAAATGTGGGGATCTGACCAGTATTTAAATTTTAGATATAAGACAAAAGGAGAAACAGAAGTGTAGCAGAAGGTATCCATTGTGCATCTGAGGAGTGGAGGGGGGGTACATACTGCTTATACTGTGTTTCGGACATGCATTAAAAAGTATTTTAGTAGCTATAAGGAAAGCAGGCACCCTAAAGAAATATTTTGTGATTCTATGTTTCGGTTTCTTTGAGCTTTTAATTTATGGAATTAAGGCCTAATGAATGTTTTCTTGTTCTTCTGTGAGTAAAATAAAATTATTTCCTTCAGAACTAGCTTCTAGCTTCTAGAAAAAGATATTAAGCTAAAATAGTCTTTGCCTCATTTTCCCTTTCAGTTCTGTGACATTCATTGGGCTTTAATGGAATAATAGAACATGTTTACAGCCAGTTTTCAAGACCCAATGAAGAGTTCATGCAGATAGCAGCTGTTGCAGTGTAGAATCATTCTTTATATAAAAGTCAAAAGGTCTGTTCATAAATGGTGTTGCCCCTGACTAGTGGGGCCCGAGGTGTTTCTTCTAAAGGTAGTGTTCGAGGCTGTCAAAAATCTTTGATATTCCAAGGTTTGGTGTGTGGGAATTGGATGATAGATGCTGAGTTAAGGAAGGTTTCAGAGTGTATTAACCCTGTAAAAGATCTATTAAAGAGAAAATTTTACTCTACTGAAATCAGGGTGCCTCCCTTTCTCAGCTGAATTTGATAATAGAGCAAGTTAACTTATTTTTGGCTATTTATGTATTAAAATATTCCTTTCATTTTTTTATTTTTGAAAACTTTTGGTCTTGTAGTACATTTTATTTTTCATTAACTTATTTTCATTCAAAGTTTTGCTAGCACATAAATCTTGCAAAGTAGCTTGTTACAGTCAAGTTAATGCAGCCTTTGAATTTTTTTTCTGTAATTGTCCTTTGCTAGTGACATTAAAGTAATGTGCTGCTTAGCTTCACAATGCTTTAAAAGCAACAAGATTCATTTGCTCATTGATTTTGCAGACTCGTTTTCAATTAAATTAGCAGTAAAGCTTTTTTGATTTCCAGGTACCCCATGGAGCCCTAGGGATGTGAAGAGACAGATCTTGTCTCTTCATGACATATTGGAAGAGTCTACTTAAATGACAGTAGGACCTTTGT
Organism: Merops nubicus; assembly: GCF_000691845.1. Classification (NCBI taxonomy): domain Eukaryota; kingdom Metazoa; phylum Chordata; class Aves; order Coraciiformes; family Meropidae; genus Merops; species Merops nubicus. Next base: position 3,513 of record NW_008596020.1, read on the forward strand.
GGGGGGCAAAAATAGCTTTTGAGTGCTCATAGTAAATATAGTCTTACAGGAGTATATATAATCAAAATGTTCAAATCCTCTGTATATGACTTTAGTTCCTGCTTTGGAATTACACTGGATCTAGAACCTGCCAGCCAACAACTGTTAGGCAGGCTTCACTGGGTGAGTGTTTGTGGGTGTGTTTGCACGTGTGGATCTATGTGCATGTGCCTGGTGACATAACCTGACATCTCTTGGAAAGTGCTGTCATCTGTGAGCATAAAGTCCCGCGTACTCTGGTTCCTGTTCCACAATGATTTGAAATGTATTTCCTTTTATGAGATGGATATGGTACTGCAAAATGCAGGGGCCCTTCCAGGAGCCAGACTTCATTCACTGGTCATGCTGTATCTTCTGCTGCCTTTTGACATTGCAAGTCTTCTCTTACCTTTAGCACAGTGGCTTCAAGAAGCCATGAAGAGTACAGCTGCCCAGATTCATCAGTTTAGTATTGATAAACATACTTCCTACTAAACAGCAGAAAAAGATTTAAGCATCCTTAGCTCTGGAAATACTGCTAAAACCCCTGAGTGATATATAAAAGACAGACAACACTGCCTTCTGTGGCTCTGCTCTGAGGTGGAAACTCCCCAGTGCCTTTGGTACGGAACCTGATGCAGCCACGGGACACCAGGCGTGTGCCCAGCGTTCGGCAGAGGGGAGCCGGACCTCCCGCCTCGTGCCACGTGGGAGGGAGTGACTGCCCTCTTCCACCCAGGCCCTTCTGAGCACACAGGGGAAGCAAGACTTGGAGGGGCACGGACTTGCAGCTGCTGGAGACGGAGTAGCTCAGGGTGAATTTACAGATTTCTGAAGAGTGAATCTGGCTTGGCTCTCTGATGTTTCAGAGTGTGTAAGTGTGCTGGGAGGGGGTTGTTTGCCTCTCTCTTCTTCAGCTGATAGGTTCATTCAGTTTTACAACTCTTAGTTGTAAAAACAGAGCAGTGAAAAGCATCTGTTGTTTTACCTCCAGATCCAATGTTATAAAAGGAAAAATAGTTAAACAAACTTATAAAAGCAACTTTAAAAGCCCTGACTGACAGAATTCTCTCCCAAGGCACCAGACTTTATTCCAATCTCTGCTGTTGTCAGTCAGGATTAACTCAAGCAAAGTCAGGGACCAGGATTCTGTTTCTGGGATTTTGTTGTTAGTTTTCTGTATCAGAACTTATAGTCTTCCACTAAACTTCACTTGCATGGTGCTATATATATATATGTCTTTCCCT
>NW_008596020.1:4808-12273 GCF_000691845.1 Merops nubicus
AAAGAGCTATGTTTTACTGGAGAGAAAAATAACTTATTTAAAACTTCTAAATCACCTCTTCAAGGAACTGTCAATTATGCACTGAGAATATTTTCATAAATGTACAAGATTCCTAAGTCAGCACAGATATCAAAGGGCCAGAAAATGAGTTGCTAGAATCTGAGGTGTTAGAACTGCCTGAATGTTTTGTCTAATGGCCCACTGAAAAGGAATTTAGCACAATAATGGTATCAAGAACAAATGTTTGTTTTGTGATATTAACCTTTCAACTGCAGTTACTAGTTAATGACATTCCCTGAGTTTTGGCAGACATAAGGCCTCTGGTTTTCACGTAACTGCTCAAACATCTGCGTCTTGGGGACAGGAGGCTGTTTTGTCTGATTCTGAGTGAATCTCCAAGATCACGCTGCTTGCTGCTTCTGATAACGTTTCACATTCCCACATCTTGCTGCATCAGTAAGCCCGAGAGGGGCTCCTGGAACAGCACATTTCTTCCAGTGTCCCTGTGAAATCAGTGGGGAAACAGAATGTTTGTTTTCTGAAGACATCAGAAGTTAATAACAAAAATAAAAGCCATGATGGCCAGTGGTGTACTCAGCATAGAAAGCTGAAGCCATGTCATTACCCAGCAATTTTCAGGCCGCAGTAAGTATTGTAGGAGCAAAGCTATGAACAAACCTCTGTCAGGTGGGGAGGAAACTTCTTCTGTTGACATCTTGGCCAGGCTCCAGCGCTCATACATTTTCCTTTGTTCGTTGATTGGGTTAATAAACTCTCCTCTTCCATCCTGAGCTGTTACACTGCCAAATGGCTGGTATATTTTCTGTCCCAGAAGAGGCTGCATTTTGTTCATCTGTATTGCAGCTTTTGGTAAGGCAGGGAGAGTCCTAAATGATTGTAATGGATCTCCAAACCTATTTTAGACTATGTATGTATTAATGCCATATAAAGTTGTTCAAATGCAATGGTCCAGCCAATCTCATTTTGTTACTATGGTGAATATGGATCTTCCAGGGCAGATGAGTTACACTGTCACACAACAGTGATTCTGCAATGGCTCTTTTTATAGCATTCAGTGTTCTGATTGCCTTGAAGACCTGCAGATCTATTCTAATGAGTTTATCAGCCTGATTATTGTCTGGGGTAAAATGAGCCTTGCCTCATACAGGCAGCAAGAGTGTTCTGCTCTCTGGCATTGCAGTGTTTCTCTTCTGTTCCTCTGCAGCAGCAGAAGCAGGAGTAATAGGTAACAGGGAGGAAGTCAGATTGTAGTCAGGAACATCCATTAATAAATTTGCTTAAAATCCAAGGGATCTGGCTTATGCAGTACAGGGATCTAGGTCCCTCTATCCACTGATTTCAGGGAGAATCAGTCCAGGTGCTTTGCATACTCAGGTGTTTCGCAGTGTTAGCATTGTAAGACTCCTCATCTGGTGAAATTGTTAACTAAATGGCAGATTTTAGTGCCATCGCCCATTTCTTTATATATAGCAGCAGGGAGAGCTGTTGCAGGTGTTCAAGTAGTGCAAAGCCTCAAACAGTTTTCTGATGTGTACCCTATTCCATTTAAAGTTTTCTTCAGGGCAGCACATGAGTACCTTTGTTGCAGATCTGACAGTGGGCCTGGTGCTGATTTATTCCTTCAAGTGTAACACTGTTAGAGGCAGTCCTGATTAAAAAGATCAAAGGACACCATTTTGCTAAGAAAGCCAAATAATCTCAAGAGTGTTTTTCTTTGCTTCTACGGTCTCTGAGATGAGACCAGAAAGGAGGGCAGTATCAGGAGGATGTAGGTACATGGTAGTCTAATACATCACTAACATTTTGCACCAATGTAATTTATGTGAGTAACAAACTCCAGCAAAACTGATATTGTTTTCATTTGAGCTTGAGACAGACAGTGCTTTGACTAACACACTGAGATAACTAAGCATCTGCTTGAATGAGGATAGGTGTTTTTGCAGCAAGGCTTCCAGGAACAGCTGAAGGTATCTGTTGCAAATGTTTGTACTTGGGATGAGAGAAGAAAAACATGAAGGGAGACAGGGAGGAAGGGTTTGGTTCAGGTGCCTTCTCCAAACTGTTTGTTTCTAATAACACTGTTTTCTTGCTCCTTATTATGAAACTGGAACAAAAATCTTTTACCAGGCTGGTATGTTTTTTCAGCTGTGTTTGCAATAATAAGCAAGACTTCAAACCACACAAATGCAGAAGGTCTGAGGTGCCCATTTGTCTGTCATCACAGAAGATTTACTGGCACAGCCGTTGTCACTGCGTGTTACAGGCAGGGAGCGTGGCACAGTCGAGAATCACGTGTAACATCAGGCAAAAAGTCTGGATTGTTCTGGGTGGTTCCTCAGCATCAGCTTCCTAGAACCGTATACTTTGTGACTCTTGCCTAGAAATAATGAATTGGGCAACAAAAACCAAACTGACTTTGCTTCTGTTGCCTCTATAACCTGTGCATCTGACCTACTTCAGGGGAGGTTGTGATACATACTGAAGCAGGAAGACTCAAGATTTTCATATATCATAAAATATATGAAAATGAGGCAGACTTTTTGCCTGTTGCATTCATTTCAGACCTTCAGTTTGTCTTCTTTATCCACAGCTAACTTAGTTTCTTTAACTTGTAGTCTCTCTCTGTCTTAACCCACCATTTTTTTGCATCATACAAGGAACAGGTTTTGCATCAGAAGGGTTTAAATTAGGACCTTCATCATGGCATTCAAACACTATGTTTTAAACCAACAGACCATTATCTTACTGGTAATCATTGCACAAGATGGTGATCATACTTTCCCATGTTATTGTGACCAGCCTTTTGAGCAGATAGCCATCATATTACTGCTTTTGGGGAATGAGTGTCATGGGGGGATAGCCATGACATTGTCTGTGGTTGTCCTGTGTGTGGAAACTCAGAGAAATACCACAACCCATCAGTGACATGACTCGCACGTTGTTTGCTCTGTGCTGTGTGTCCATTTGGTGATGGACAGAACAGATCTGGATGCTCACTCTGGCACAGGAGCAAATCACCTGATAGCAAATTAAGCAAGTGTAAGGAATTAAGTCCATAGCCTGCAGAGAGCTGTGGTTATAAGGCTGTTTTCAAAAGAAGGGAAAAATCCCTGCCTTTTCCTATGGGATATCTTTTTCACTGTTAAATACTTGAATTTTTGCTGGTTTTGGTTTTGGTTTTGGTTTTTTGTTGTTTGGTTGGTTGGTTGGTTGGTTTTTGTTTTGTTTTGTCTTGTTTTGTTTTGTTTTGTTTTCCTTTTCATCTCCTTGGTTAGCTACAAAGTTCCAAAAATTCAGGAAACAAATTATTAAACCTGAACTCCATGAGGGCTTGAAGGGGGAGAAGACAAAGGCTACTGTGGCTGAGCTCAAGGACAGTGAACAGACTCCTTAACAAGTCAAGGATCTAAATCTAAGCTAACATGTTCACAAGAGACACTTGTAGTCATTATGTTCTGTGGTTGATTTATTTATAACTATAGCAGTTGCAATAAGGACAAAACATTAGGCCAAATTCTGACCTGAGAATATAAAGCTAGAATCTTTTCACTCTGATTTTGAAAATTTTGATGGCATCACTTTGGATTCATTCTACTGTAACTGAGATCAGAATCTGTTCTGTTAGATTTTTCTTCCCTTCCAGATTGTATTTCTACCATTCTTTTGTCTTAATTTTGAACACAAAGAGCACCAGATATGTATGTTTAGACTAGTGCTGTATGATATGTATGTTTAGACTAGTCCACCTCCATATGCTCATCTGTACCTCAAGACTGACCAGACTTCAGGCCTCCTCTGTATTGCAGGGACAGACTGGCTGGCAAACTCCCCAAGGCTGAGAAGTCTACCTCACTGCACAGCTATCCGTTGCTTTCAGTGGGACCAGGAGGCACTCTTTAACTGTTCGGGACACAATGTCAGTTTGTGAGCCCGTTTTGCAGGAAGGGGAGGGAATTCAAAGAGACACTTTGGATTCTGCTGAGCCCCAGTGATGAATCTATGATAGCAGTAATGTTTCATTGTTTGTTTAAGAGTAAATGAAACAGAGATAGCTTTGCAAGTTCGGAGAAGTTCCAAAATGGCAAATGAAACTACATGGCCTGACTGAAAGCTTAGTGCAGGTGAAGAAACATTGCAAGTTTATTAAGAACCCTAGGCTGTTCTGTGCCAGCTATTCTTTTTCTGTGTTAGTTTACTTCTCCTCAAATGAAGCACCTAACACATCTGAAAAGCTGACAGATGGAAGTCCTCACTCACAGGAAAAACAGTGCTCTGCTACCTTTGCATTGACTGCCTGTAGCTGTTCAGTGGGAACAGGGGCTGCAGAGTAGTTAAAGGATTTGTCAGCTTGATTTATTCAGCTTATTTTGGTCAGTTAATACAAAAGCATAAATTTCTTCATTACACTAATATTCTCCAGTAACAATCATATGTCAGCCTGTGGAAGATGAAACTAATTATTCTCCATTTTGAAACATGCCTGTTCTGGATCAGAAAATACAATGCCTTCAAGGATTCAGTTCAGTAAACCACCTTGTAGTGATAAGTGCCAGCTATTCCCCTTCACCTTTTCTTAAAACTTAACATTTTCCTGGGTGTATTTTTAAAATTCTGGTTTGGGTAACTTTCATTGGTAAAGCAGGCTGCTGGTATAGCCTGTAATCTAAACTCTGCTTTCAGTATGGAAATTCTCACTGTATGTCCTCATGTTCTGCTCAGTTAAACTGGACGATTTGTCCTTTAATTCACCACTCTTAGTGCTGAGCAGTATTTAACAGGAGGCTAAAATTTGAAAATCAGAAAGCTTACTACAGTGTTCATTTAATATCTATATCCATCTTCTTTCTGCAAATAATAAATGTTTTTCTTGTTGAGAGCATGAGCTGGGCTTTTAGGGAGTATGAGTGAGACTGGGTAGCTGTGAGGTTTTTGGGGGTTATTTTTTAAAGAAGTAACTACAGCTATGTAGTTGAAATCTGACTAAAACATGAACTAAAAAATCAGGATGATGTGCAACAAAGCAAATTAGCAGTAGAGTTTTGAGCATGGAACTTAAGACACAATTACAGGAGATGAACCCTTCATTTCTTGGGGCAGCTTGGTGGTACACAATTCCATGCAAGACCAATCGTTAATGAAAGGCAGTTTTGAAGGAATTATTGGTGCTACATTGTAAATACCTGGCTGTTTATGTGCTGGTTTTGCTTTTGCTGCTGCTTTGGTGTCTCCAGCTGCAAAGTGGTGTAACTGGGAAGGTATTTTGGAAAAGCTGTTCCTGTGCCTCTTCAAGAGCATTTCTGTAAAAAGAGAAATCAGATTGGTATGCATAACTGGGAGGAAGATGAAAGCAAAGGGATCAGTGCTTCCATCAGTTATTTATAATTCATTATTAAATTTGATGCTGTGAAATGTCAGTGTTGAATAAGATGAGCAGGAGGGTGCCTGTCACTTCTAGGATGAGCTCTGTCTGTGTCAGTATGGGGAACAGCCATCTCAGGATGTGCCATTGATGTTAGTGGGACACGGTGCACTGCAGTGAAAACCACATTTCTGAACATTGCAATAGTGGATGTTCCTCCCTTATTCAGGGAAAAAAAGATCAGTACCTGTTGGTCTTGATCCATTAAAGTTGCTTAAGTATTTGGTTATCTTTGGTGCCAACGGTCAGACAAATGTGTGCATTAAGTGATTTTCTGGATTGGAAAGGAAGCCTAGGAAGTCATAACCTCATTTTTGGTACAAATTCACACTTTGCTCCAAAGCTTTTGTCTGGGAAGGATGACAGGATGCTTATGATAACCTTGTCTTCTCTATTTACAGGTGTTCCCTTTCCAAAGAACTTCCTTCAGATCTGCAAGAAAATACTCTGTCGGCTTTTTCGGGTGTTTGTTCACGTCTACATCCATCACTTTGACCGTATCTTCGTCATGGGGGCTGAGGCCCATGTCAACACCTGTTACAAGCATTTTTATTACTTTGTGACAGAGTTCAACCTCATAGACCGCAAAGAACTGGAGCCTTTGGTAAGTGTGGGGTCTGGGGGAGAGCTCTGGGACATTTTCCTCCTCCCTTCACTGAGCCTTTTGCACACTCGTTGCAGTGGGTTTCCTCTGGGAATAAGGTCTGCAGTCAAACACAGGCAATATAAAGGGATAAACTCTTGCCTTCATCCATCCATCCATTTCATCTGCTGCAGTATTTGTGAGATGCTCAGTAGGCTCAGTAGAAAGAGAAAAGTGCAATGTGTTTTGTATGAAAAAATACAAAATGGGAAATACTGACATTTGAAAATAGAAGTTAATTTCTCTTCTGCTTCTTCCTATACAATGTAAGTTATATATAATTTTGTTCTGTCTTTTTCATTGGCCAGTAACAGCGTGGTACTCGAGCAGTCACTTGAATGCACGTAAAGGGGACAGTGGTCTACATAAAGGTGAATTGTGGGGTCTTTTTTAATCTTTAAGTAGGTGTTTGTGAAGGTTTTGAGTGTATTAGATCCACAGTGTGCTCTGGATCTCAGACAGACGAGGTGAGACAGAGATTCAGGCAATTAGCAGAGCAACAAAAACAGACACTTCCTTTGGGACTGAAATAGTTCAAAACTAAAGTCATTGTTTCCAAAAGTAAGGCTCCAGAAATGGAAACACTTTTGCTGTTGCTTGCAAATGTGAATAAAATAAAAGTATAAACACAGAAGGAAAAGGTGCAATTTGGAAAGCAGTTTATGCACAACACTCACAGTGGGCATTTAGGCAACTTTAAAAGGGATCACAGCAACGTTTCTCCATGGGTCAGAGTTTGGGAAATACTGTGTTGTACAACTTATTGATGAAGTGCTAGAACCACTTGGATTTTTTTTCCCCACAGAATAACAGAACAGCTGAGGTTGGCTGGCACCTGTGGTTGTCCTGTAATCCAAATCCCTGCTCAAAGCAGTGTTATGTAGTGGGGGCTGCCCAGGACCACGTCAGTTTTTCAGTTATTCCACATAAAGTCACGTTTTAGGGAGCTGTGTAGCATAGTTGTTATGCAGTACTTCTGAAAGTGTGGCAAAGTGATTTTTGCCTGCATTTCTTCAGGAATCAGAGCTGTTGCATGTGTGGTACATGTGTATGCTTATGTTGATTGAAGGAGAGCCTGTGAAGTGAGGCAAAATGGATGGTCTTGGTTTTCAGCAGTTTACAAGGCCTACTGAAAGACAATGTGTATGGCATATGTTGATAACTTGCAGTGTATCTGTGGTTTCTTTCTAGGTAGAAGAACTTAATATGACATCTAGAAGTATCTTAAAGGATAGGGGGAGGCCCTGCAAAACAGGACTTCCCTGACAGACTAGTGATCCTAGGTTAGCTGTAGGTGCTAAATGCTGAGGATGTGTCACAAGCAAGATACAAGGCAGGATATATCAGAGGTCTTAAGGTGTCACAATCCGGTACTGAAGGGG
>NW_008596021.1:0-5460 GCF_000691845.1 Merops nubicus
TTATTATTATTATTTATTTTTTATTATATTTGGTGGCCATTTGTCTGGTTGGTGGATTTTTGGGGAGGTGGTATTTGGTTTTGGAGGGTGGTTCTTAGGAGTTTTTGTTTCCTTTTTTTTTTTTTTAATTTAACAGAAAGCATTTATGTATTCTGTCTTAATGTCGTAGTTTTTCAAAGTCTCCTCAAAAGATTCAGCAGGGAAGGGGTCACATGGTTTTGCACCTCTAAGGGCCTGAATGTTCACTGAGGGGGGAGCAAGAAGCAGGAAACTATGGGGCAGTCATCCTTAATAAAGTTACAGATGGAAAGATAACAGAAGCTTGTTGGAAATGAACAGTCACAGAAAGATTTGTAATTAAATTTGTTTGGGGATTTTAAGGGTTTGAAATAGCTGACAACCTGACAGGGGAAGATCTACCACTAGAACCAGATGTAAAAAAAAAAAAAAAAATCCTTTAATTTTTGTAAGGGTGAACTGATGAAAGTGAAAGCAGCCCATAATCACATTGCAACAAAATCCAAAGATTCAATAAGGATAAAGAACACATTATTAATTTTGAAAAACCATTTTTTTCCAGAGTCTGGTCGCATGTATTATGAATCACCCAACAGGATGTAATTAAGCAATAACAAATACCAGGCATTAGTTTCTGAGCAGTCAGAAAAGACTATAGATTTCAGTTAAAAAACAAAACAAAACAAAACAAAACAACCCAAAACCAAACCAAACAGAACAAAAAATCTTATGGCTTACTTGCTACTTATCACAGTTTGTACAGCTTTCCTACTGCTTCATTCAGCACACACACTATATATATATTCACTCTGCTAGAATTCCCTGAAATTATGTCCAATCATATTCTATATATCCTTAATTACACACTGTAGATAAATCAAGGCCAGTTCTGAAGACAGTCCAAAAGGCAGAATCTACTCTGTTGAGATCCCTGTAACCCTTACACTAAGTTCAGCATTATGGATGATAAAAAGAAACCTTAGCATTTACTAAACAAGTACTGACACATTTTTATGGTTGAGAAGTCCTCTGTCCCATCCTGTAAACATTTTGTGATTCTTCTAACAACAGATGGTCAGCCTACTACACTGCACACAGCAAAAACCACCACAGTGTTTTCTCCATGGGTTCCCATGGGTTCAACTGAAAGAATGAAAACAGTAGTAAGATGTTTTTTCCTTAAAATATGCTCGGTGCTATGCCTTGGAGTTTCACTTGTTACAAGCAAGCAGCAATTGTTCATTATAACTCAAGCAATTTATATTCTACTGCAAATTTATTACTCTGTATGTTGCAATTTAGATTTAAGCTTCCAAAGCTCGGGCATGTTCCTTCAGACAGGTAACTTCCAAGCAGATCAAGATCAAGCAGCACCAATATCACAATAACAACAGTTGAACACATACTCTTAAATAAGATCACACTCTCAGAATAAAGGACCTCTGAATAAAACAAAATAACAAAAAATAGATTTGCATACTGAGAAATACTGTTCAACTGGGCATTTTGGTGGATAATCACTCTGCAGGGACATACTAACAGTTCACTGTTCAGCTCAATTCTGAAATCTTCATCCACCCGCAGAAGGCACCATGGGATACCCACCTCCGTCATAAGCACCACTTCTGGAAAACTAAGTAAGGTTTTAAAAAAAAGCAAACTACTTCTGTTATATAGAACAACTTGTAAAAGCTATTTGTGAAAACTGCAATTAAACACCTAGAACCATGTCTCCCATTTGTCTTTATTCAGCTCCTCCCTGCCCAACAACTCCCTCTGCCCACCAGCAAGGATGTATTACTTCCAGGGAGGATTTTGTAGCAGTAACTGAGATGCTGTAACTCAGATTCTTGCAAAAACAGAAATCTAATTGGCAATATTGAACATCCCCTACTTCTCTTTCCCATGGGAATTTGTAAAAGTCTGTTCTTGTTCTTGTTCTGTCCACACTCAAGGTGAAAAGCTACATGGGCCCCCAACCTGATAAAACTCTGCAGAGATCTCGACTGCACACACGGCCATCCATTATGGCTCCCAAATTTCAGAAATCATCCCCACAAAGGTGCTGATATCATTGTGTTTAGGTTGTGCTTCAAATCCAGTCAAGGAACTCATCTGACTTTCAAAAACCAATAAGCAACAACCTCTACTCATATACCTTAAATAGTATTGACACCAAACGCTTAGCTATGAACTCCACCACCAGGCTGCTTTCTGCATATTTGCCCTTCAACTTACTTTTTCTCAGACATGTGTGATTACTGAACACTGGAATAATTTTTATGCTTTTCAATTTATGAGCTTCCAGGATGGGATTTTTGAAGTCAGCATATGCACAGGACATTCAAATCCCTCAACAATCCAGCACACAGTATATATACCACCTGGGAGATCTTCACTTTTCTCTCTCTCTCCAAAAGCAGCAATGTGCAGAGGTTGGATTTCATCACAATTTAGATAAAAAGTATTCTTTGCTCCATTGCTAGTGGACTAGGTGATGTGCTCCTTAAAGTACACTAGCCATCACTAGCAGAAGAAAAACTTCATAGCTGAAAAACTGATTATTTGCTCACTAGGCAAGACCTATCTATCTGAGGGAACTGGCATTGTTTACCCTGGAGAACAGAAGGCTGATGAGAGACCTTATTGTGCTCTACAACCACCTGAAAGGAGGCTGTCACTAGGTGGGAGTTGTTCTCTCCCAAGTAACTAGCAACAGAATGAGAGGAAATGGGGTTAAGTTATGCCAGGGGAGGTTTAGATTGGACATTTGGAAGAATTTCTTTACTAAAAGAGTGAAGAGGCATTAGAACAGACTGCTCAGGGAGGTAGTAGATTCACCATCCCTGGAAGCATTCAAAAAACGTGTAGACGTGGTACTTCAGGACATGGTTTAGTTGTCATGGTAGTGTTGGGTTGATGGTTGGACTTGATGATCTTGGAAGTCTTTTCCAGCCTTAATGATTCTATGATTCTGTTGACTTATGGTACCCAACTGACTGCCGATTCTACAGTACAAAAACAGGGCGCCATTTTGGTCTCAGGACAGAGCATACAGCTAGGTCTGAAGGTAAAACTAGTTTTACCTCCTGTCTGGCTATCCTATTCCTACTGCTTCAGCCTTCACAACCCCACCACCCTATTCCACTAGAATCTACCTACATTTGTGGACTGGCTTCTAGGCTTAATAAATGCTTTGCAACTATTGTTTAATGGGAATAACATCCTGCAATTAAAAAAAAGTATAAAAAAAAATTCACACTAGCATGCCTTATGGACTAGATATACAAGAACTACAGCAGCACTCAATTATGCTATAGACAACATAACTGATACTGCACAATATGGGCTGAAAAGTCTCTAGAAATAAGCAATACTTTTGTTGCTAGACAAGATAGTATTTACATCCCTGGCTAGCCCCCAAATTATGATCTTAAGAAATGTTTCCTCCTGAAAACACAGTTACCCAAATTTTGCATAGTTGTCAATAAATGCTTGGTTAACTGTGTCAGAGAATAATCATTTAAGATGTAAATGCGATGTAAGGTTAAGGAAGTAATTTTTTTCTGCTGCTTTCTTTAGCAGTTTGCACCAATATACAGTGTGTATCAACACGTTTGAAGTCCAGCCTCCTTTGTCAGGGGCACCATTACTACAGAATACAGTGCTGAACATTGAAAAATAGATTTCTGTTGACAATTTTAAAATATTAATTCTTTAGCTATGCTATAATTGGTCCCACTACATGCTACTAACACAATGCAACTTCACAAAACTTCATCTGTATGCCAAGAAACCCACCAAATAGGCAGTCCTGCCTTCTCTATTGGAGGAGAGAAAAGCTCTGGCAAACCTCAAGGCACTTCCACTTGGACGAGTGTTCATGGCTGTAAGCAACTGATCTCCCTTTGATCCTGGCTTATGCACAGGTCAGGCTGCTCCTTTCCTCCTCCCTGCTGAAAGTCAGAGGTTTATGGTGCAACTACTGGGGGAGGGGACACCTAACAGACCACTCAATTTCTCCATCTAAAGAATCTGTTGGAAACAGATAAGCTAAAAACATCAGAAAGATCAGTTAAGGGACCAGCTTCTGCATATTTAGAAATTACAAAGCCACTTTAAAATATCATGGCTGTGAGCCAGGAAGTTCACAGAAGAACTCGCCACAAGTTCTTCTTTGCTGAGCTCAACAGAGCAGAGCAACAATCAGCAGAGTTCCAAATAATAATGCACATATCCAGTACACTGTGCTACTTATTAATCAACCCCTCAGTTCCACAAGGGAACTTCATAATTAAAAACAAAGGCAGACAAAAGCCCCTCCCAAAATATGTAGGTTATAGTATCTGCTGCTTTGCAAACAATATAGGGTGCCTGCTAGCTATAAAGCAGTTCTAATAGTGGCATTCCAGTCTTAACTGATGTAGAAATGGCATTTTGCTGGTGCTGCATCAAATACATTGTTCTTCTGTATACAAAATATATAGTGTGGCTAATATTAACGATAGGACTGGGAAAAGTGCATTGTATGCCTGGCTGATGCACAAGTTCTGCAGCAAGATAAATTCATTCTGTTCCTTTTTCCCCCCCCTCAAGACCCACTAAACTTGTTCTCTTTTTTCCCTAAAACGTAAAAATTTTCACACATGTATCCTTTGGTCAAAAGCAATCAAACCAATGAGGACTTTTTTTAAAAGTGGAAAGGAAGAGGAGAACTCTGAATCCCTCAGCCAAGCCAGGCGCGGCTGCAATCCCCAAAGTACACATTGTAGATTGTGATCTCGGGATGAAAGATAACATCTATTTGCCAAGTTCTATTATAAATCTGTGTTTTTATGTTTGAAACTTGCTCTAAGCTCAATTTCTGCTACATTTAGCCTTTATGTATCTTCACTGAATAAGGAAAGAGGCAGGAAATATATACTTTAGATTATGAAACAAAAGCAGCTTATTTCTTCACTGTACTGTCCCTGACCTTGCAGGTTCCCCATGTACTTCTTATTCCTTAGGGTAGACATATAGGGTAGTGCTCTGAAATACAATACATGCAATTTTGGAAGGAAACAGCACTACAGTAATCAAAATAGCACTCTTCTACAGCTTACTAACAGTCTACAAAAAAATAAATAATAATAAAAAAAAATTTCTGAAGGAGCCTCAGTATTCTGTATGGCATCCCTGCCTTCCTACACAAGGAAAAGAAGATTAGTCACTGTCACAAAATTCTCTTTCAAATACTGGTTGTGCCTCCACCCCCTGAGTCATTCACATTAACTTTTCAGGACAGAAGGTAGTTTTCCATTATCTCTCTTTATTTACACAGAGCATCTCTTGTGGGCAGAGCAAATTAGGTTCTCTTCTCTTATGACCTTTTTATTCACAGCAATTCCCTGGCTGGATAACAAAAAAAGATACACAATGACAAAAGAACAGGAAGGGAAA
>NW_008596021.1:5491-13384 GCF_000691845.1 Merops nubicus
AAACGGTGAGAGACAGGCACTGCCTAGGAATGAAGATGTTGACTGAACAAAGTCTGCTTGGGAATCCTACAGATTTCTTCCACACGTTACTAATATCCCGGTGAAGGCAGCTGTGCTGGATTTATCTACCTCTTTAGAAGCTATTTCCACCATGCGCCTTGTGAGGCCATCACACCAAGAGCAGCTTCCCACAATGTAGAGATTACCCCAGGATTTCCCCACTGCAGACATGGCATGAGGAAATCATCAGCAACTATCTGAAGAAAATCACGGCTGCAGCTACCTCTTTCCAAATTTACTCAGGTAGCTGTGCATTTCCATAGTGTTTATCTCCAGACTTCACTTTTCTGCATTTTTATCAAATGCCTGAGATTAAAACCAAAGATTTTCAGATCAGATCCAAAGAATCCCTGGGATTCTTGCAGTGATGAGATGGGGGACAGGGAAGAGTCTACAGATAGATTTGCACAACGGTGCTGCTCGATCCCAAATACAAAGCAGGCTAACCTTTGGGTATTGCTGCTCTTCTCTACTTCTGGTTTTTGTTTGCAAACCCATGTATGAGCCAGCACCTATGTATATATGACCTTGTTTCCTGGTTCTAGATAGCTGTTTGTGTTTGGACTGCTCTTGGCAGCATCACACAGCCCACCAGTGCTCGAAACACAGGTGGGAGAAATGATTCAGAGCATCTTCACAACCACAGTTCTGGACTATCACTACATTTATAGGTAGCACGTCTTGCACACCACCATCCTTGCTATTTCTTGGGACTGGACTTAAAAGCCTGCTTGCCTTCAATAATCAAGAGTGTAATAACTTTGGGTTTTCTCTAGCATTCACCATCAGAAGTTTATTCTCCACAATTTCTGGTCTGCTGACAGTACTGTATTTTACTTGACACATCTGGGGTTAATTGCAAGTTTCCTAATACCTTACCTGTGCAAACTGGTCATGGCCTGTGGCTTTAAGTTGAAACCCTTTTCCATTTTGTGACATAGCTCTCCACCATGGAGAAGAAAAAAAAAAGCAAACAAAAAAAGTAGACATACAAGTACTGCCAAATTCTACACTCTTTTATCTATCTCTTGAGTTCTCTTTTGGAGATGCAGCACATCTCATGTGAGTGCTGTGTACTTCACGTTTCTAAAATATATTTTTTCCCCATAATACCCCAGCTTCTTTATGACTGTTTTCTAACTGTTTACTGCAGTTAAAGAACAAAGTGCTTGAAACTTCTATTAGCTGTTCCTACTTCCATTACCCTTCAACTGCGTTGGACTTCTAAGCTGCGAATTCTATTCCTAGTGCTAATCCATTCATGACTTCCCATTTTAGTTAGAAAGTACTTGGAACCAAGACATCTGGCAGAAAAAAAAACATCATTTAATGCTGAAGTTTAACTGGAGCCCTGCCTAACATCAGACATCATATAATATGACCAGCTCTAGCTAGTTATCATAAAAGTCCAACATCATTACAAATCAATACTTCTGCTGACTCAAATGCTGATTAGCACTTGAATGCACTAGCAAAGTAGTTAATCATGTATTAAGGGTCACAAATGAATGCACAAACAATGCTGAAATTCATTTCATGTTAACAATATAATTAAAAATAGAACTAGGATTATGTATAGAACTAAAAATCACATGTGGAATTTTAATGCAATGAAGTTTTCAAGAATGAACAATAGTCACTGTAACAACACTTCTGAAAATCTCTTTTACTCCCTTCATCAAATATGTGGGGTTTTTTTTGGGGTTGTGTTTGTTTTTTTTTTTTTTCCTACCTTCACCTTTTATCCCTTCTGAATCAGTCAACAAATACAGCAAGTAAGAATTTCTGGAATACCCGTAATTTCCATGGCAACAGATAGATCAAACACAAGATTTTAAATTCCCTGCCAAATTTGTACAGTAGAAGAGGCCAGGGTACTCAAAAAAACCCAAACCAAACAAAACCCCCTAAATAATCATAATTGGAAAAAAAAAAAAATCCTCAAGCCCCCTTGTTCAGATCCAGCATTTTGGAATAACAGGATAAAAATCAAATACTATGATAATCTAATCAACTTGTGATTTGCTTTTTCTGTGTGCATGAGCAGTAGGTCTTCTGATAAAAGCCTTCTTTTGAAGACTGACAACTGGTATGACAGATTTTAGAAGTCCTCAGTTCGTACACTCATGCAAGCAAAAAATACTTTTTCCCAGTTCTCACTCACTCGACTTCTCCAGTTATGCCTACCATATAATGATGTGTTTTATGATTATAGCAGGAAGTAATTTAAAACACTACTGTATTTTACATTTTTTTTATTGAAAATTATACAGTGTCCTCACTGCTTACTGGGGTGTGTTGTAATCATTTAGCTTAGTACCAGCCATTGAAAAAGTGGATCTATTACTTACTGAATGACATGAGACACACTGTTTATTTCTTAAGTATTGTTTCTTTTTCTATCTTCTTTCTTTTTTGTTTGTTTTTGTGTTCACTGTCATATTGTTCTTAAACACTAAAATGTTTGGCTAAGCATGAAAAAATACAGGCTCATGAGCCCAGCATTGTAATTTGCATTAATGTATGCCTTCCCATATAATAAACAGATTTCCCCAAACTTTCATAACTCCACATAACAAGTGGTTTTAAAAGTCAGACACTAGAAAGAACTTAAAAAAGGTCTCTAGAACCTTTCAAGAAATGGTCAATAAAGTGGTATATACAGTTTAAAAATACTGATTTCTTTTCCATATGATACAGCAACAATGTGACTAGGCAAAAACAGGTTTGAGATATATGACAAATTTCCTTTCTGATGACTAAAGATTTGAAAACTGGCTTTCGCTTTTCTTGGTTCACATGACTTTTTTTTTTTTTTTTTTTTTTTTTCCGCTACAGTTAAAGATATGGCTGTTTTTTCTTCTTTACCTTGCACTTAAAACTATGGCTTCTTTCTAGCAAGCAGCAGTCCTTAGAAAATTTAAAGTTCTAAGACTTCAAATAAAATGATTCAACCAAAAGGGCTACAAAACATAATCATTGTCCAAATAGTCTGAAGATCTCTGCAGAGAAGAGCTGCAAATGTTAAGACCAGATTTCCTCCTGGTCAGAGTCCCTTACTTCACTTGCCAGGCTATCCACACTGGAGTAACAAAACACCTTCATAGGTATGTCAGATGAAGCTACCGATTATTAGCCAGAAAGTGACACCAAATCTGCATGGAAACACCAACTTCATACTACCAAGTAAATACTGGTTTGGTAGTCAGAGGCCACTGGTGGAGCATCTCTGCTGAGTTAGCCTGCATACAATCTCTGCAACAGCAATATGGTTTGTAACCATAGAGTTGTGAGGAAAATGAGCTAGTTGGCTAACATTCTAAATTCCTAGGCTGAATCCTTCAGTCCATTTGTACCTTTCCCCCACAGTACATGACCCCTGGTGCTTAAAAACCTTTCAAACTTTAGAATCCTCCAAATTCCCCTTCCTGCTGCACCAGGGTCTTCCTCATCCCACCACAAGATTTGAAATCCAGGTTCAGGTAGGTACAAGAAGCCCCCTGAAGCACATGACAACAGCAGAAGCAAACATAGTGTGATCCTGCAGGCAAGCTCAAGGGTTCAACGCCATATCACAGCTTCCTAGTCACAAAGCAGACGTGTTGGAAAGGGACTACCTGGGAGAGCTCTTCTGCACTGGCATGGTTCCCAGGGAAAATAAACCTCACAGGGCTCACAGCAGAATTACCCAAGCACAAGTGAAATGCTGAATTGGGGGGTGGGGAAAAGCCAGCAGGCTTGTGAAGCATTTCTTCAGTATTTTTGTGAAACGTGATTGGTCATTTTCCCCTTTCAGAAGGAAAGCACCTCAGCACATAAATATCCTCTTTGGATATACATAGTTCTTCTGACAGCAAGTGGCAGGTGAAATCTTCAATCAGAAACACAGAGGGGCTTGGTCCTGAATCAGAGAAGGCTTCACCCTGGAGAAAAGCACTCATTCTCCTCCTCTGTGTTTTCAGGTCCCTTGAAAATTACCAGTGGCAGTGAACTAGTCCTTGGCTGTGAAACACAGGGGAAGGAAACAAGGTACTGAGATGTATAATGAAACAATTCTCTGTATGACCTCAATGGATGCACACATACAGAGCTGTGAGGTATTTTCAACTTGAAAGAAAAAAAAAAGATAATAAAAAAGAAGGGAAGGAAAAACAAAACAAAAAAAGCACAAAAAGTAGTTTCAGTGAAACTGCAGTAAAACTTTTTCTCTGTATGTCTCACAATACAAATGTTGCCAGGTAGTTTTTATCCTTTTAAAAATTTAGCTTAGCTCAATTTCAAAACAAAACATTGTGTCAAAATCAAAGAATTGTAGCCATTTAATTTTAAAACCACTGAAATGAAATATTTAGGCTTCCAATACTACTTCTGAGCAGAAACTACTGGATGAATTGCATCAAAACAAGCTTTGATCAATACAGGACTGTGCCTTTCAGTTAATACACTATATGCATAAACAATTTCATCAAGCATTAATACAAGTGCAATTGAGACCACCGAAATAAGTCAATCTGCCTACTGGGTAATCTGCTGTGGGATGCAACTAGGCCGTTGCTTAAATTTAAGGACAGGAGATGGAGTAGCCAAAGAGAAAAATGACACTGATTGGCTTTCCCCCCATCTTCACCCCACCCGATGATGCAGCACTGCCACCAGTATCTGCTTTAACTGGCTGAAACAGCAGGATGGAGAGTTTTTATGCAGGAAAATATCTGGGATGGATCTACTTTTCCTTCCCAGAGAATGACAGAGTCAGAGCAATCACATAGGGTTGGAAGGTCCTGCTTCTGAAGACTGCCCAGACCACTCATGAGGATTCACGCTAGGAGAAGATCTTCAGCCAAGAGGGTTTGAAAAGGTGCAAAACTACAAATAATGCAATTTCATGGAAGCATAAAAAAGCCCCTAAACTTAGAACTGCATTGCCACATTCCTGCCCCATGGGCAGTTTTGTATTCCTTTCCTTGGGCCAGGCATTAACCCCAGGTGACCAGGTGAATCGAGCTAAAGCCCTGCAAGGCAGCAGGGCTAGGCACTGCCTGCATCACCTGGGATGAGTTCCTGCAGCCAGCCAGCCACACCTTAGTGGAAACAAATGTTAGCATGGTACAACCTGACCATCTCCAAGGAGGAGCAGTTGCCCATTTCAGATGGAGGGCAACTTCACTCAGAAGCAACAAAACGAGCTCTCTCTCCCTGCAGACACATCAGCCGAGCCCGACACGCGAGCGGCGCAGTGCTCGGGCGCCCAAGTCCCGGAGACAAAGCGAAGGTGTTTTGAAGCAATTGGTTTCTGGCATGAAATTTCTGCAGAATAACAAATGGCGGTTGGCTTCATAATTAACAGTTTCAGGGGCCTTCTAGAATATGAATTGGAAGAAAACAAAATCTGAATAATGCATTAGTGAGAGTTCATGTTCTAGTAGCCCTATGTGGATTGTCAGTGTGCATTCCAGTAGCTCGTTATGATTTATCTTCATCAGCCATGGGCTGAAATTACCAGACTCCAATTACTTTGTTTCCTATGTACAAGAGAAAAAAAAAATAATGTCAGGCCTACCACAGGAGATGGTTTAAAATGCCCGAGGTAAAGAAAGTAATCTACTGTTCTCTGACATTCACTGCCTGAAAGTCATTCACATTAACAACCATTCAAACTTGTTTAGTGCAAACCAATTGCTTCTATTTTCCTCTTGTCAGTAACATTAGCTTCAATTCAAATTTAACTCTTTGAAAATTTCAAAATGTAAAATGAAATTCAGTGAGGCTTGACAGGGACATGTAAGGGTCTTGACAGAACATTCTGCTACTGAATTTATGTTCTTTAATCTGTTAATTTTGAAATTTCTATTTTCAAGGGAAAAAAAACTGGCCATCTGCAGTTCTTTCACTATCTCCGGGAAGGTAAGAGATTTACGCTGATGTTTACCAGACTCTCATTTAAATACTACTCCTAACACAACAAGGACTACGGAGGCAGAAAAATAGATGCACTCAATTTAAACTAACAAATTAAGTGATTATTTACGAGCACAACTTGAGGTTTAGTTAGACAGGAAAATACATTTAATAACTTAATATCCCATCACTATGAATGCTTAGACTTGTATAACAGGTCATTAACTTCTAAATACTTTGGGCTTATAAGGTTAATGTCTACAGTGAGAAAGGGAAGTAGGCTGGATCATTAAACAACAGTAGATGTCACAGACTGCTCAGACAGATGCTGAGGAGAATGGCTTTCATCAATACTCTTCCTTCAAACAACACCCATTAGTAAAATGCTTTTATAGTTCCTCTTACAGTTAAATAAAATAAACCAAAAAAACCTACAAGACACCCATTCAGCCTCACTTTTTTTTTTTTGTATAAGGTATTTAAGAATAAAACACACAATAAGTCGTATCACTCGTGTGAATCCAGAAGGAATTTAAGAAAGATGATTTTTCATTTAGATTGGGAAGGGTGGAACTGTAAGAACAAAGGAAGAAAAGTATTTTTTATTTTCTTTGGTATTTGTGAAACCAGACTGGAAAGAAAACACATACAAGCCTATGCTTGCTGTGATAAATTCAACCACATTTCAGCAAATTAGCACTGTTATAGTCCTTTATGATACAGCATAATTTAGCCCAAGAAAAAGCCAAATCATCTCCTACAAGCAACAGAAATGAAAGTAGTACAGCATGGTATTACACGGTTAATTGTTTCTAAGCATCACACATTCATTACTCTTAAACCAGCAGTAAAAAAAATTACACAAAATAATTAACTTTGAACAGTTCAGGGGGCAAAAGCTGGTTTACAGGCTACATCAGATGGGTTGATATGAGCTTGATGTCTGCAGCTTAGCCATCAGATCCAGTTACAACAGCATGACACTTCTTTAACCAAACAAGTAATTTTCTGTGTGTTTGTTTGGTTTTTTTGTTTGTTTGTTTGGGGTTTGTTTTTTGTTTTATGGGGTTTGTTTTTATTTTTTTGCAGCAAATGTCAAGAAAGCAGCTTCCTTGGAAATGCTCTGCTGTTACTTTAAGACAGGAGGCTTCAGTATGAAGCTGGGAACTAGAAACTTGACTTATAATTCCAGTTTTACTGTTTGTGCCAATTGGCTTATACTGGTCTCTCTAGGCACTTTCACCACGGGTATTTCTAAAATATTAATATTTCATGATCTAGGCAGAATATACTTTTGCTGATATATGTCCAAGGAAAGAAGAGACAGATAATGAAAACCTTCATATTGCCCCAAAGTATTAGCACTCCAGCAGTTAGTTAATTAATGCCTGTCAGCCAGCAATTCTCTCCCTCAAAGTCTCCACCAGTACAATGAGCAGATCTCATTTTCTTTAGTGAAAAAGTCAAGCAGCTCCAATTAAATTGCCAACAAGGGGGACTGAAGTTAATGTGCCCGGCTTTGTATAGCAGTAGGCAAGGAGGCCTTGTGTGATGCTTTCTCTCCCTGCTGAAGGGAAGGCTGGGGAAAGCAAGGTGCTGCCACCCATGAGAGATGCAACTGTAAGAAGACGAAGAACAATAATGCTTCAAGGCATCACTATGTAAAGCAAAGTTTGCAGCCAACATTCAGCAAGAAAATACAGTAAAACTATTAGAAGCAAGTTAAGTAATGTGAAATCTTCTTTAGTTTTAAGGAAACAACACACCAGTGCTCAGGACAGTATACTCCGATAAAAAGACATACAGGAACACAATGGGATTTTTGGTAGTTTTAAGACACATCATTCTAATTATGCCCATACAACTGATATACATCCACTCTTCTGAAAAATCACACTCTGGAGGCCACTGGGCTGATTTTCTTTTCTTGCTCTT
>NW_008596021.1:13415-22648 GCF_000691845.1 Merops nubicus
TCGAGCATTCACATGGCAAATTCCACAATACTTTGTACATTAGAGAACCTGGGGACTATTTTATGTGGCATAGATCATGCTGCTGTCTTTAAACTTTGGAAGCAGTCTAGCTCTTTGGGATTGGAAATGAAGAAAATGAAAAGAAAATCTTTTTGATTAAAAAGCTCAAAATACTAGAGTATTTACAGTCTGAGAAATCAGATACATTGGTACATTAATATGATACAGTCCTTTATTGCCATTTTCCACTCTAGCTAGGCATCAAGTATTATTACTTGTTATTTGCTACTGGTAATAACTTAGAAGTTGATTACTCTGCCTAATTTATTTTTATGACACTTGATTTTATTTTGTTTTTCCACTTTTGAAAAAGGGAATCTGACTAATTTAATTTCTGCTATTTTCACTTTTCAGTAGAATGAGCAAACTTTGTCTTTCAAAAGGTAGGCTTCTTATGCAGGAAACGACTGCACTCATTTATTACCTATATCATATTTGCAGTAATTCAATCTGTTCTCTTTCAATCAATCTGCATTGTTAGTTTCTTGAGATAACTGAACTGTAATGCTATTCTATACCCTTGTTTCATCTATTATTTTCTGTGGAAATTGCACTGCAGCAACAGGAACTTCAAGAAAAACAAACTAGTTATCTTCATGATTTTCTTTCAACTGCCTGAACTCAATTACTTAGAAAGGCAACAAATGGCTTTTTGAAACTTAGGAACTTGACAAAAGGTTTTACACTTTTAAGTAGCAGAGCCAACAGTTTTTCAGAAGCATACTGAAGCAAAGGTCTTCACTGTGTAAGTATGGAAACAACACAGAAGTAAAATTCATGTATTATAGTTATCTTCTTCCTAACAGGAAACATTGGACAATACCTCTCAAGAATAATCCCTGATATGCAGTTTCTACATTTTGAGAAGCTATGCAATTTCCTGAGTATTTCTTGACCCAAGGTTTGCATGCTGAAAACTGAATGGATGAACATTTTTGCATATTAATAATAAATCTTAAGCATCAGATCAACATTCTACCCAAGGAATGCAATATTCTCCAAAGACTGAGTTTTCTAGTGAGTCCAAAAATAGTAAGAAGGTATTTCCAAATAAAATTTCAAAACAAAGGGGTCATAAGGGGGCACTGTTATGCACTGAGGTCATCCCAATTAGCTAGAGCTTTGGTGACACCAAGAATTCTGTGGCTGTTGTAGAGTATAAAGTGTCTGACATGTTTAAGTTGGATTTTAAGTCAAACATCTTTTTATTCTGTTGATGCTTGAAGGAAAGAAAAAAAATAATAAAAAACATATTACCAAAAGCTCAGGAAGTTTTGTCTTGGGAAGCCCCTTCTATATTGTCAACAAGCGCTAAACATTCTTTAAAAATGAGGTACAACTTAAGATACTCTAATAATGTCAAACAGTCAGTTTTATTGTTTTATTTTGAATATGACAATGTCCTTATTTCTTTGGGAACACAAAAGGACAAGGCTGGACTCTCATCCTTTTCCAATAATTTGCTTCTTCTGCCTTGTCAGCAGAGGGGAAAAAAAAAAAAAACAAACCCATACAGATGCAAGCAAAACACAATCATAAAATTATCTGTATTGCTAAGGCAGTTTGGAACAAGTGTTACAGAGAAGAGTGTACACAAGCAGAATAAAAGCAGATGCTGATGCTGGTAGGACAGAACTACAGCCTTCCTTTGATTCACAGTAGTCCACATCCATAAATGTATTTCAATTTCCAGGTTCAGTATCAGATGCTTAACTGGAAATTGAAATCCTGATATAACAGAAAGGTGGAAAATGAATACCCAAGGGTTGGACAGTTGATGAGAAAAACATGTGAAGTGGTAAAGCACATCCATTTCATGGCCATCAGCACCAGGGAAAATGGCTGAAAGGAAGAAAGTTAAGTCTAACAGCCTTGCATCCTGTGCCTTGTTCTATATTTTTGGAAGAAAAACAAGCAAAACACAACCATCCCCCCCCCAAAAAAAAACACTAACCCACCTATCACAAAATAACTTTTATCTTCCAGAAAAAAAGGGACAAAGGACTGGGAGATTGGGATAAGACCTTCCCAAAGAAATAATGCTAGAACTCATTTCTAAAACTGGAAGCTACATTTTTGAAGTGAATAATTCTACTGCTAAAAGAAAAAGGAAAAATATATGAAAGCAAGCAATCTTGAGTAGGAGGAAAAGCATTTGTGGTAACACAAATGCTTAAGAAGAATACAGGGTGAAACAAAGTGCAGATGGTTTTATTTCACATCCCTTCACTTTGGCAACAGATAAAGTTGAGTAATGTTTCAAATGTGGGATTTTCCCAATATTGTAATTAAAATTACAGCCACGAGGAAGTAAAATCTTCACAGCATTACTTCTACTTAATAGTAAAATATATAAAGCTAAATTATTTTAGTGCCAATTATATTAGAATACTTGGTAGCAAACATTTTTAAATTAAATATTTTTCAACTTAAACACTAACTACAAGGGTGCAAAAAAATACAGCCTTATGGGCTGTCATAAGGAATATCTTGAAGTTAGCACTTTACTTAATTATACAAAAGTGTAATACGAAATCGATTTCTTGTGTGCTGTATTAGTGCCTCGCTTATTAAAAAATACTGTTGTATTGCCTTTGTCAACATAAATTAGACTTGCACAAGTTTTTTCAAGAACACTGTTAGACTAAATTTAAAGTAATGCAAAATTGATATTGTGCTTATGTGCTTTGCAAGTATAATACCAAACTGATGAAGTAAGCTTCTAAATGCCATTAAAGGTATTTCCTTTTTATTCTGTAATGAAACTTTAAAAATCTAAATAGTTCTTGAAAGATGATGTCAATAACCTGCACCATGAACAACTGACCTATCAATTCGAAATAAAAAATAAAAAAGAGCAAATTTCCTTCTTGTCTATAAAAAAAAAAAAAATTTAGAAGCCATAGCAACTGTTTATCCATTAAAAATCAAACAGCAGAGAGAATGCTACCAGTAGTTAGTTTTTGACACAGCTTGCATTATCATTTCAAGGTCGGGTTTCACTGGCCATGCCTCAGTGGGAACTTGGTTTTGAGGAGCTCACTACACATCATTCACAAGGGAAACATCATTAAATGCACTTGGAAAATTGAAATTACTTGCAGTAGCAACAACTGAAAAACTCTCCTAGCCTCCCTCAATGTGTTTATCCTCCAAACAGAAGCAGGTGGCTTTTAGTAAGTATTCACAAACTACCAGATATACAACCAAAGGAATACATGAATCTACCTTTAATAAAAGTTTGACCTTCTAACCTAGGTCTAAAGACTCATTTAGTCCAAATGATGCTAGATAGGAACACAAAACAAGTGACCAATACTTTTGGAAAAGAATAGAACACCTAAAAGAAAAATTATGCACCAAGGGGACTGGGGGGAAGAAAGGGCAGACACCCCTTGCAGCAGTAGAGATCAGCAGCAATCTTGACACACAGGATTACAACAACTCATGGATACTGCAGGGAAATTTGAGCTCTTCCATATTAGCAATTAGGATACCAAACATTCATGCCACAAACATAATTTTCCAGCTCTAGGAATTGTTTCAGGTTTTCTCCATAATCCCTTCCATAGACTTAAAAAAGATTTTTAAGAAAAATAGGAGGTTCCTTCCTTCACCATCTTTAACTGGAAAAACAAATCTCAAATTCTACTTCTTGGATGCTTATATAATTTTTTTCTAACTTCCCAACTGCATTTATCTATAATGTATATGATTTTTTTTTTCTTTTTACTTCTAGTGTAATTCTCTGATGGAAATGTTAAGATTAAGTATTTCTTTCTCAACCACAACCTATCCTTATGATGCAGGGTTTTCTAAATAATAAGGTGAATTCAGATGGCTGCAGACATCCAGATAGCTGGTATAATTTATGTACCCTTCTCCAATGACTGATCGAGAGCAGGACATGACTATGACACAAAGAAGACATCCTGGAAAAATGCACTGAAAATAAGTGGTGGCTTTTTTTGCAAATGATACCTGGCAGGAACATAGAGTTTTGTCTGTTTTTCAAATTCAAAAAATACTACAGGTATGGATTTTTTCCCTTCATAACTATTCTAATGCACCAGGGAGAGAAAACAGCTCTGACTAGTTATTAAAGATATAATAATGTACAGAAAAATGTCTCAGTAAGATGAAACCAGTGGGTTGTTTTGTTTCTTTTTACAAAGCTATTAGAATATTTTTCTTGAAATCGATATATATAGCAACATATCTATGTGTTTGTGTGAATATACACAGTTTTAAAACTCAAAACAAAATTTTCTCTATTTCTTTCAAATCTTCAACGCAGAAAATATTGCCAGCAACACCTATGAATGATGACGGACATTTGTAAGCAACTGCTGGAAGCAATCAGGAAACTCGAGATTTCAATTCAACACTGAAGTCCAAATAAAGCTAGATCTTTTCCTGTCTTTGAACACAGCAGAGAATATTAGTCTGCCTTCTTTTTTTTTTTTTTTTTTTTTTTTTTTTAAATGAGGTAAGCAAGAATGACTCATTTTGAAACATGTTTCACCATGCCGCCTCCAGGAACTGTTCATGCTGGTTCTTCCCTCTATACCATGGACAATTTCCATGAAAAAGGCAGATGAAAAAACACGCTACACCTCATTACTACATGCTGTTCCCTGACCCCAGCCTTCAAGGATGAGCTGCCCCTTGTCTGCTATTGCCACTCAGTTACAGAGATGCATCTCAGACTTCCAACTCTGATTTCTTCCCCAGCTCTCCAATTAGACCTTATAATTTTTTATAATATAAAAATCTGCTAAATCTGAGTCTCAGCATCTTCATCTCCTCTGGTACTTTCAGCCCATACAAGTCTGTACCCTACACACCCTTCCCTGAAGGACGTGGGAGGTCAGGAACTGCCTCCTCATATTAAGTAGCCTCATGGAGGACAAAGTGGAGCCCACCAGCTTGCCAGACAACATGGCTTGGAAGCAGCTGGGAGAGGTGAGCTTCAGTAGCTACATGACAGTGAAGTCTTTCAAGTAGTTAATTCCTAAGATAGCAGTGAGCATTTGAAGACTCTCTTGCTCTCTCCCCCTTTTTATTTCTATATAGGAAATGCTGTCCTCTTGTTTAAGAACTCCAGCTGACGCTGACATAGTAGGGGAAGGGAAGAAGGGTTTTGGTAAGCAAACGCTGGCCTCATCACTTCTGAGATTTGCTCTGTCGGTGTGTAACTGTCAAAGGAGCAGAAAGATCCTTCAGACAAAGCAAAAGGCCTGAGGGCCAGCAGCTACGGAGGATGAAGTCTTTTAACTCGGCACACATACAGCGCTACCACCAATACAAATCAATCAGTTACCAATTGCTACGAAGAAATCGATTTACAGATGCTCCAAGAATACCACAAAAAATAGCAACAAAAAATGTAGGAATCAATGAAGTGGGCACTGACTATGCAAGTCCAAAAGAAACGTGAAGTCACAGGGAAACAGACATCATCATATCTGGCTTTACATCTGTTCTGCCAATGACCAGGCCCAATAAGAATGATACAGCCAGCAGGAAGATGAACCAATACACAGGCTGTATTGTATATAAAAAGGACATTCCATGAATGACCGCTAGGGGTACAAACAGATCAATCAGCTGGTACATAAACGACACCACCCCTAACAATCCCACAAAAGATGTGACTTGGCCCACAACAGGTGGTACAAACAGAGACCCGAGGTTGCCCACAGTTGGCATGGGAAACAGCCAGACCAGCAAGCTGAACACATAAGAGAAAGGTGACCACATAGTGACTCTCACCCGGTCGGCCCGCATTCACAAAGGTCTAAACAGACTGGGGCCCAGCTCCAGGGAGAGTCAGGAGGTCTGCCCTGAACCAGGAAGCTCTGGGGAGTGCACTCCACAGACAGACACTCCTGACTCCCTGCAAGTGGTCCCAGCTTTTATCCCCAAGCAGACACCTGACCTTTGTCAACTCAGTGCGGGACCCCTGGGGCTCATTTCCCTTATGGCTCTCCCTGCAGGGCCGGCCGCACCCTGGGGGGAAGCTATAAGGCAAACTCACCACCTCTTTATGAAGGGCTGTGGGAATCACCCATATGTCAACCTTAATTCAGGAATCAGGGTTCAAACCCCAGCATTTCAACATCCAAGATCTAAATAGGATGGGGAAAGACATGGTGATGACAAAAAAATTCTGTAGTATTCTCAAGAGTTGGAAAGCTACTTCTAACAATGCAATTTAGCTTATGAAACAAAAGTAAAGCTCACTACGCAGAAACCTGCCACACATGCTTTAACTCAGCTCATAAACATCAGTCACAATAATGCTCTAAAATCTGCAGCTCAAGCAATTTAAATGTTTGCATGTTTTACGGATTTTAAGGTAAATCTCTTTTAAATGTCAAAACACATTTTTTATTAATTTTCTTTTTTCCTATATGCCAGCAAAACCTTTCAAGTGAAAGAATTTGAAGGCTATTCTTGTGGTGTTGTTTATAACAATTTATATATACAAAAGCTATATAACAGTAAGAGAATAAAGTATTTAAAAAATGCCAACTTTGATATATCAGTTACAAAGTTAATTCAATTTCCTTATGCATATGCATTATTCTATTTTTAAACACATTATTTTCCTTATGGCAACATGGAAAAATCTATACATAAAAATATAATATCAACTAGCAGCATAGGCTTAAAACAAACAAACAAAAACAACAAAACCCCCAGCTGCATGTATATTTTTCCTGTATTCCTTGTATACAGCTTTTAAATAACCAAACTAGACAGCAAACTGCAAATCAGAAAAAACACATTATTGATAGCTGTAGGAAAAAGTAAGTGCAGCAGCATTGGTGTTCTACGGCATGAGCCCTCACACACATTTTGTACGTAGAAGCACCTAGTCTACTAGACATTCATCAGCAAACATCCTGAAAGGTTTTTCTGGCCTGTAAGTTACTGATGTTTGTCATAATATTAGCTTCACAACCTACCATTTGATTCAGCATATACTAGGGTAGTTTAACTATACATTTCCTGTACTGCTTCAGTCACCTTACAGAAATAGTGTCCTCAATTTACTCTGTAAATCTAAAAACATCCAGTTATTCTAACTAACAAATTGATCTTGTAATTGCAGCTAAGAAAAGCTTACACTACTGCTTTAAAATGAGAAGAACAAAAACACAGGCATATTAAGTTATTAGAAATGTTATTCTGGTTATGCATAAGATAATGAGCTTTTAATTTTTTCTTGTATCTGATCCAGATCAAGTATTTTATATTTTCAAATCCTTCAAATATGGAAGTAGTGGGTTGCTCCACCATACCACAGGCAAAGAAAAAGCAGCAAGTTCCAGGATAGCATTGACTACTACTGGAGGACGTTTCTTCTTTGTCTTATTTTTATAGATGGTAACTTAACTTCTCCTTAAAAATATAGAAATTGAACAGCTGCAATGCAGTATCTATTAGTTCAGAATTAAAGCAAGTTTACTGAAAAAAATATTTAATCAGTATGTAGAATATCATAATGACAGTAAATACTGTCATTGAAAGGCAGGACTTGACTGACACAGAAGATGTAGAGCTTCTCTATCAGCTATTGCAGTAACAAGTTCCCACTGTGAAGCCAAAGAAAAAAAGCATTACATTTTGCTATAAAACCCATCACACACAAACACACTGCTGGGAAGAGAGCAGAAAAAGAACAATTGTCCAAGCTACTACAGGATTTAGTACACACCTACAGGCTACTCAGTTCAAACTGGAGAACAGACTCCAAAAAAGCACCCAGTTTGAAAAAGAGCTTGAGGTCTCACAGGGTTCCTAACCAACAATAACTTATAGGCTACCAGAAACAAAGCCTCTCTCTTCTAGCATATTCTAATCACCTCTGCAACCAGCTCCAAAGGAAACTGGGTAACTGTTTCCCCGCTGCAGTCAGTATACAAAGCCCATTCACTATATATTAGCCGAGCTCAGGCAGAGAAACAACTTGACAAGTCAGAATCTGAAGCAATATGTGTCAAAGAGATTGAATTCCACTTTCATATTAGTACAGAAGAAGACAGTGCATGATTATTGCTTGGAGCATGTGGTTGTTTAGGGGATAATGCTAGCACCTTAACACTGAGAAGTAATGGAAATTGTCTGTCTTGTTCTCATTCTTTCTGAGACAGTCACTTGTGATATGTCTTGTTACATTGCCAGGTCATTTCTCTCTTCAGGCTCCTTAAATATCACCTGTCCAAGTTGACAATACATCTCTCCAGTGATGACATTATGCTTTGTCCCTTGCTAAATAGCTAGACACTCACTTTACCAAGAATGAAAAAGTTACACTTGCAGAAATTAAAACATTACAGGCTGGCCACTACGTTAGAGCTCTGCTTCCCAGTGCTGCTCATCTGCAGGGATGCTCAGCCCTCCGGCATCAACGCATCTTACTG
Organism: Merops nubicus; assembly: GCF_000691845.1. Lineage (NCBI taxonomy): Eukaryota > Metazoa > Chordata > Aves > Coraciiformes > Meropidae > Merops > Merops nubicus. The sequence goes on from NW_008596021.1 coordinate 21,908, forward strand.
ATGCCCAGGCTCCTGTCCTCCTTTACAATCTTGTCCCTCATAAAGGAGACTGCTCCAACATGGCTAAATTCAAATAGAAGATTCAATTATTAAAACGTCAAACAAACAAACATATAAAAATACAATGACTTCCACATTCTTTTAAATGCCATCACATCCACTGAGAGGGACTTCTATTATAGAACTTGCACTTCTATGAGTACCCCATTTTGTCTCATCAGCTATTATTCTGTGCTGAAAACATCTCAGCAAACTCTACTCAGAAAAAATAGAACTTCAGCACCAGAGACAAAAGAGTTTCTTCATGAGCTGTCAGTGTTACGTGATACTTAACCCTCACCACAAACCCATACCAGCTGGAGTAAAGCATAGGATGAAACACAGAAAGAAGGATGCTAAGAGTAATAGGAAGGTATTTAAATCCAGATCTTTGCAATGCAGGGTTGAGAAACCATATTGTAAAGTCTATGAGTTTTTTGTAGTGCTAGTTCTTTGTTATAGTTGATGTGTATTTGCTTCCCGGCCTGAGCTACTGTACGGAGTCTGGCTGACCTATTTCCCCATGGCAGCCCTCCTGGTGCAGTGCCATTGTGCTGAGAGTTAAAAGGGCGTTGATAACACCCATGTTGTGACTACCCCTGAGCAGGGCTCACACAGCACCAAGGCTCTTTCTAACATCCCCTCAGCAGAGGGATGAGGGAGCAGGAGCTTGGGGGGATGTAAAGAGAATGCAGTTAATGA
>NW_008596022.1:0-233 GCF_000691845.1 Merops nubicus
TTACTGTCACGGGGCGGTGCCGCCCCCCGCCCCCTCCCGCCCTTCGCCTTGGCGGCCGCTGTGCTTGTGCCTGGCCTCGGTATCGAGGCTGGGGGGAACCACCCGTGTCTTTCAAACACTGTGGTGCGAAACTCGTGGCGTGCTCCAGCCCTGCCTTGAACGCTTTTTGCCGCTCGAACGACGCTTTTTGCCCCTTTTGCGGCGGGCGGTGGTGGGGCCGCGTACGGGGGCGG
>NW_008596022.1:280-4814 GCF_000691845.1 Merops nubicus
GCGGCAGCTCGTAGGGTGGTACAACACCGACCGCGGCCCTTTCCCCGTTACCCTGCTTAAGTCCCCGAACAGAGCGGTCTGAGTCACCGGCACCTTGTGCACTCTCACGACCTGGTGATTTTCAACAGGTTTTGTCATCTCTAGGGAGTTATTTGACTTCAGGGGATCTCTCAGATCACGTAAGGAGAGTGAGTTCCCATTCATAGCATAGCAGTTTTTAATAAGTTGCTAAGAGGTGTGCATCTTCAGTGGGAAGTATCATTAAACCAAACCCAGCTGTTTGAGGTGACCTTGGGAGGGTAGGTTAACATGTCTAATTCGACGTGCTGTGGCAGGGTTCTGTGTGATTGACTTGCTACGGCAGGGGGATGTTACTCTTTCAAGTAATGTGCCTTGTGAACAACAATGTTCATCTTTAATGCAGTTTTAGTTAAAGAGAAAGAAAAAGCTTTTAGTTTTTGTGTAGCTATTAGTGACCAGAGAATTTGCAGTGCCAATTTTAATTCTTGTTTTCCTGAACTCACTTTTCTTCTTTGTGTTGTCCTGATGCAGACTTGCAAGACCTTGGGTTTGTCAGGTATTCATGCTCATCGATACCATACTAAGCATGATGGTAACATCTAGGGAGCAGTAAATAATGGGAATCCAAAAGTGCAAGGGTAACGGTGGCAGGAGTGATTTGCTGATGGTGCAAAACAATAATAGACTAACATATAATTTAAACATCAGGTGTAATTCGCTGTGATTCCTACCGTAATAATCTAAAGGTGTGGCCTGTGAAGACTATAAATTTTCTTTTTCTGTTCCTATATCAGAACATGAGTAATCAAGATGTTTGCATGAGGCTGGAGCTTTGGGTGTTGGGATCTATATTTTTCCCAGGTCACACCTCTTCGTGAAAGATGAAGACAATTACAGGCTTCAGTTGGGTCTCACTTGCAATCTCCCAGACTGTTCACAGCAAGTTACATTCATCACAGAAGTAACATTACAGTCATTCCACCCTTATTTCATAAATTATTTCAGCATGGACGTATAATCAGATTGTAGCTTTTATATATAAAATATGGGGCCTGGCAGTAATTGTATAATCCATACATTTTAAAAAAAGTCAGATGCGCTGATGTGACAGCGCGATGATGGACTGTGACTTCTTCAGTATGTTCAAACATGTCAGTTTTATTAGCATTTTGGGAAACGTAATTCAAACGACCTGAGTTAAATCCCTTACTATCATTCTTCTGTAGGAGCTGTTGTGTAGTAACTGCATCGAAGATTTCTAACGTTTTTTCACAAAAGTTTTCCTTTGTTAGAAACTGTTTTAAAACTTAAGCTGTATTGTCTCCTTTTGTAGAAAAACACTACGTGGGGAAAGAATGAGAGTGAAGCAGATGTCGGGCACGATGCTCCATTAAATGTGGCCTTTTGTAATGGAGAATGGTATTTTTCTGTTAGTGTGAGGAACATTAAGAAAAACATAGCTTTGCTTTGCCTGTGTTCTTTTTGTTTTTAAATCTTTTGAACGTGCACAGACCTGTGGTTTTGTGCACGAGCTAGATTTTACAGACAGATTGGCATATGAAATGTGGCTGAACTGGAATTCTTGAGCGGCTCCTATGTTTAAATTTCCTAAGATGGTGTAGAATTTAAATACTCTTTTTTGTGGGCAAACAAAAAGGCTGCACTGGACAGGCGATCGCATCGCTCCGGTAAAAACGCCCCTGAAGGTAGGTCTGGTGCAGTCCTTCATCCCAGTGACAGCCTCAGCACCACGGTGCACCTTAAAATCCCTCTGCTCTCTTGTTAGATTGCACCTCCTGGAATGTCACTTATTCTTCTGAAAGCACATCACCAAAAGTAGGGCATCAGTACCATGACTGAACAGATGTGGAGGCTGCCGTTCTTTCAGAGAGCTGTGTTTATGGGGGTTGTGCTGGCGGGCAGAGAGGGTGACGAGGTGTGCTGGTCTCTGCCAGTTGTGTTGTGTCCACTGACTCACCACTCTTGCACTGAAGAAATTCTTCCAAACATCCAATCTGAACCTCTCCTGGCACAACATAAGCCAATTTTCTCTCTTCCTATGGCTAGTTACTTGGGAGAAGAGACCAACACCCACCTCACTCCAGCCTCCTTTCAGGGAGTTGTCAAGAGCAATAAGGCCACATCTCAGCCTCCTCTTCTGCAGGCTGAACCACCCTCGTTCCCTCAGCTGCTCCTCATAAGACGTTACCCAGACCCTTCACCTGCTTTGTTGACCGTCTCCAGACCTGCTCCAACACCCGAACATCTTATACTGTGGGGACCCAAACTGAACCCAGTACTCAAACTGTGGCCTCCCCAGTGCTAAGTCCAGGGGCACGATCACTCCCCTACTCCTGCTGGCTGCACTGGTTTTGATATAGAATGAGCAGAGCAAACGGCAGCAGGTCCTGGTGGGCACGGATGCCTGTGGAAATGAGCTGTGTGCATCACTAGTTCTCACAGAATCATAGAGTCACTAAGGTTTGAAAAGACCTTCAAGATTATCAAGTCTGACTGTCAGTGTACTCACCATGCTCTAGAAGCCATGGGATTAACCATGGGTGGCTGGGAGAGAGAGAGTTGGGAGTAGGGCTGCATGGGAGGTGACATTGCAAACCTGGCTCACGGAGCTAAAGCTCATGTGAGATCTCTCCAATAACTTCAGGGTGGTTTAATCTTTGGTCTGTTTGCCTTTGCAGTGAACATTCTTACAGCATTACACAGAAGCATGTGGAAGTTTAAATGAAAAATACCTACACATACTTTTCTTCTAAACTATTTTATTTTTGTCATTTTGGCCTATGCTAAGACATAAGCCCAATGTGTTCCTTAGCTGGTGTGTATAAAACCAGAGAAGAAGCAAAAAATGTAAAGACATTGTTCTTGTCATCTCCAGTTTCTCACCTGCAGAAATTTCAAAGGTGTTATTTGCTTTGCAGAAAGAATTTGTATGTTTAAAAGAGAGGAACCACACCCACCTTCCTGCTCTACAACTATGAATTCTGGTGATCCTGTTTCTGCCACCTACCAGTGAAGGGTCTGTAGTTACAGAAGAGCCTATAGCCCATTCTAGGATTTTATGTTAAATATACATGGAATTTTTCTTTACTTAATTTCAGTTCTTCAACATGTGAAGATGAAAGAAGGTTGTGTCCCAAACTGATAAAATGGCAGCAATCTATAGCTTGAGAGCAGAAAGAAGTCTAGTTACTCTCTTTTCACAGGGTGAAAAAGAAGCTGGCAGTAAGTGCTAGCCAATTCATGTGTTTCTATACAGAGAAAAACCCCAAGTGCCATTTAGAAAGAAGCTGTGATGGTGTTCCAAAAGTAAAATGTTTGTTTGCCTGACTCGTGACTGCTGTCCAGTCCTGCACTAGCAGGGTTGTTGATTGATGATTTTTTCCTTTGCTTTGTTTTGTTTGTTGTTTCTACAGCAGACCGACCTTTCCGAGTCGTCTGGCCTACTGCTGAACTACTGTCTGTAACACTGGGATGCGTGTAACAGAGCTGGGAGGATGCTGATGTTCTTATTTTCCTTTGGTCCTTAGTGGTGCAGGCATAAATTTTAATTGCCTCTGCCCTTCTGACTCTGAGCTGTTAGGTGTGTGTGACGTGTGTGGTGGCCGGGGAGGAGGCGTGCAGAGTAGTGAGGGCATGCGGCGTGTCGGTGTCTGCATCTGGAGGTACACAGCTCTACAGGTTACTGGCTTGCTGCAGGCATACAGAGCTGCTTTCCTGTCTGGTGTTTCTTTGTCTCAAAAAAAGAAATACCAGAAAGTTTCTTGCTGTCCTTAGCCCAAACTTTGGTATTTCAAAAGTCTTTCTCAAGATACAGGTACAAAGATTTAAAAAATAAATACAGATGTTAAAGTTCACTGCTCAAAACTCATTCAAATAGTAATACTAAATAATTGATTTGTATAGAAATCATCGTTTTGTGTGATATTTTTTATTACAGAGTCTATACATGTAGTATGGACTATGTAGTACACAAATATTTCTGTAGGAAACATTCCAGCAAGGAATTTGAGCAGTGCAGAAGTCCTGACAAGAGCTGTGATTCAGGCGAAGGCAGGAACAGGAACAGGCTGTTTGGTGCCCTTTGGATGGCCCCGGAGCTCTGCTGTGGCTTTATGCTCCTGTATGTGTGAGCCCGCTCCTGTTGCAGGTTTTGAGGCTTGGGCTTGCTCTGGAAGAGCCTGTGGCCTGTGCCCGTTTCCATACGGTGGGTTAGTGGCCGGGTTTGTTTGCTTCTGCTAAGTCAGTAGAACGTTTCCTGTAAAATTCATTATAAAGATACGAGATAGTCCGGCCAGAGCTGGTTTTAAGACACACCTTAGCAGGAGGGGACTTGCTTGCTTTACCTGTGCCAGTGACAGGGAGCATGGTGGCACCACCCGCTTCTGTGCTTGAGGGGACAGTGTGGACGGGGGTGACCCCGATCTAGGTTCACGTGAGGGAGTGTCAGCTTCTGCCTGGTGCTGCGGGGGGGGTCGGTGCCCCCGGGAGGCAC
>NW_008596023.1:0-516 GCF_000691845.1 Merops nubicus
ACCCACAGACAAGGGTTTTTCTTTTATTGTGTTTTGTTTTGTTTGGGGTGCTTGGTTTTTTTTCCCTTCCCCGAATTAATATTTAGCTCTTGCCAAGCGCTGGATTCGGTAGACAAAAATTTTCGCATTAAACCCCAGTAACAGTCGTTTCTTTTCTTGCCGCCCTTTATTCTGTGAGGAACAAAGGAGAAAAAAAAAAAACAAAAAACAAAAAACAAAACCCCTCTAAACTTGAGCACCTTTTCAAGAGAAGAATTAGAGATAAAGGTCGAAGATAAGAAATTTTAAACAAAATTTAAAGGAATTGATAAGTTCAAATGAAGGTCATCTGTTCTGATTATTGCTCACTTCCACCATGTCCCCGCACCTGCCTCCTCCTCCTCCTCCCCGCACCCCTCCGAATAGCAAGAAAGAGCAAATGGCCATGTATTTAAAAGTGGGTTTTTTTGGTTTTTTTTTGGTTTTTTTTTTTTTTTTTTTAAAATTTCAACGGGGGATCACTTTTTTTTTTTTTTT
>NW_008596023.1:553-1026 GCF_000691845.1 Merops nubicus
TTTCTTTTTCTTTTCTTTTTTTTTTTTTTACAAAAATAAACAGATGATAAAATCTCTGCAAGGGGCAGCGATAAGAAAAGTTGTTATTTCAGAAACAAGCCCAAGTTCTCAGTATTGCAACACGGACAGTGTGAAAGTTCCTACATAGAAAGAGCATTAAAGAATTTAAACTTTGTTAAAGGTGGCAGGAACGGAAAAAAAAAAAAGGAAAAAAAAGTGTTATACGCTTAAAAAACCAAACCCCAACAAACCCCAAGAAACCAAACCAACGAAATCAAGACAAACCGACCCCTTATTCACTCATGAGGCTTACACAGTACAAGTGCACGGACGGAAAGCTCAGGCAGAGCGGACTTGCATCGTTATCGTTGAACGGTATATTTACAAATCCCTAAGAAAAAAAGAAAAAACCGGTGGACGGAGGAGCGGGGGAAGCGGGGAATGAACCTTCGTTCCCGGCTACACTTCAAGCC
>NW_008596023.1:1091-1602 GCF_000691845.1 Merops nubicus
TGCGGGGAGCCGCCGGAGCGGCGGCCGGGTGCTGCGGGGTTGGGCTTTCCAGAGCGGGACATGACCCAGAAACAGCTCCAAAGGCTCTACGTGTGGAAACGAAACCGGGAGAGGGGGAGGGGACGAGCAAGCAAACAAACAAACAAACGCGTAAAAACCCCTCTGCAGTTTTGGTTCCTCCATTTGCGACGAGCCTAGGACTATTTTCCCCTCCTAACGAAGTTACCGACACTGCGGGGTTGGGCTTTCCAGAGCGGGACATGACCCAGAAACAGCTCCAAAGGCTCTACGTGTGGAAACGAAACCGGGAGAGGGGGAGGGGACGAGCAAGCAAACAAACAAACAAACGCGTAAAAACCCCTCTGCAGTTTTGGTTCCTCCATTTGCGACGAGCCTAGGACTATTTTCCCCTCCTAACGAAGTTACCGACAACAACGTAAAATTAAAAATAGAGAAGAATCGCGGGCGTTTGCTTGTGTCGGGGTGGCTTCCCCCGCGGTTTGGGGAGCTG
>NW_008596024.1:0-3396 GCF_000691845.1 Merops nubicus
CTCCTCCTTGGAGCTTGCTCAGGGTTGGTTTCTGGGTGGCAAAAGTTTCACCAAATTATGGTGCCCCAACAGGTCTGTTAGGGTGCTGTGAGGGATGCTGGAAGGGTACCATGGGGCTGTTCCCAACAGGCTGCTGCTCCTCCTTGGGGGCTCCCAGGGCTGGAGGCACCATTCTAGAGGATGTCTTCCAGTCCTCCATCCCTAAAACTCCCTGCTGCCTGGGCTGGGATAGTCCAGGAGGAAACTTGATGGTCCTTTTTTTGTCTGGGAGCGCCAGGGGAAGAGCTTGAGACTCCCCTGGATAATTTAGAGCTGCCTCTGGGCTACTCTGACATGCCTCTGGACGGGACTGGTGACCTGATCTGGAGGTACAGAATGTGGTCCTAACTCCCTCCAGGATGCTTCAGTGATGACCATGGCTTGGGATGAGTAATGTCACCCCAAACCAGTGACTTTCTTGTAGTCCATGCTCTTCCTGGAAATTGTACAGTTCTCTTCAGCTGCATGATGCAAAAAATATCCTGAAACTGAAAAAAAAATTGTCAAATTTGATGCCTTTTTCAGAACATAAAACTTTAGGGTTAAGAAAGAAGCAGCCCCAAGAAATATGAATCCATTTCTACATCCCATAGGTAGTTGCAGGAGTCAGTTTGGGTGCTCAGCACCCCACACACCCCAGGACAACTGGTCAGGGGTTGTGTCTGGGACCTCCTGTGGGTGTTTGCCCAGGGGCAGATGACAGGAGGGTGTCACTTAGCCAAGGGCAGGAGCTCTGGCTATGCTGGGAGGTGCCTGGCTGCCTGCACCCATCAGCTCCAGCTCAAGTAACCCAGTGTCTGCTGCTGGCTGGAGTGCTCAAGTTGTCATTTCCAAATTAGCAAGGAGCCTGGAGCTGCCTGGATGAGAGAGGCACCCACCTCTGAGCCTGCTTGAAGGGTCCTAGGAGGTGATTTTGGAGGGAGAGGTGGTGGCTGCAGCACCCAGTGTGGCAGCCTTGTGTAGAGTGACCCCAGGAGCAGATGTCACCAGGGACCCCCACCTCCTGCCTGCTGCAAATAGAGCTGCACTAAGGGAAAACCAGCGTGTGAAAAGAAACACTGCTGTGTTAAAAAGTCAACAAGATTTTGCAAAATCCAGGGGAACCAGCCCTGGATTTAGCACAGCTCAACCCTGGCATCATGCAAGCACCTTCAGGAACAGTTTGGGATCTATCAAAACATGCTTGTTGGCATCAGATGAAAGATGTGTGCCATCTGGTGCAGAGTCAGGTCCCCCATCCCTTGGAGAAAACGTGTATAAATGACACCCCCCACCCTTTCCTCATCTATTTACTCTGCCTGTGCTGTGACATTTGTGTTAAAAGATATAGACATTTAAAAAATAACTGCTTGAAGGTAGGAAAGCAGTAGCCTGTCTACAGTGGTCCATCCTTCCAGCCCTCCTCCTTGCCATTTGGGGCACTGAAGCCACAGAAGCCGTTGGTGCTGTGAGTAACAAGTTTTCTAAAGTCTTCACCCAGCATCTGATGGTGTGGGAAGCTGTGGGCATCATCCCCCCCAGAGACAGGTACTATAAAGGGGTTTAAATTAATTAGATGAAGTGTCCTTGTAAAACTGATTGATAGTTTCTGACAGGGACAATACTTCCAACACAAAATAACTCCCCTCGTTGCAGCAGGCTCCAAGTCTTAACCACAAAGCTCATATTTAATCCACAAAGTTCACATGCCAGCATCATTTTCAGAATTTTTACAGGGCTGGGGCCCAAAGTGATTGATTATTTTCCAGTCCAAACTGTCTTACATGCCCTGTGATGGGGACCACCACCTCCCTGCACTGGTTCCCCTTGCTCTTGGGGTGTTTTTATGCAATGGCCCTGTCTCCACTGCTGTTTGGAGGTGCAGGAGTGTGCTCAGACAGGTTCCTGGTGGAAAGCAGTGGTTTAGAAGGTTCTCTGGGGGTCTGAAGAACAGGATGGGGATGGCAGCTTCGGGGGTGAGAGGGATGGAGGTGCTGCTGGGGATACAGGAGGACCAGGGCAGAAACAGGCTGAGCAGAAGACAATGCCCTGTGGATGTGGCTGCTGGCTCCTCTCCCTGGAGGCATCTCCAGCTGACCTCTGTAGCCCATGGGAAGGTGGTTGGTGACAGTCCCTTGTTGCTTCTGTGGAAGTTCCTCCCTGTTCTATCAGGGTGTTAATGACTGTAGCTCATACCCCAATTACACTGGGCACCAAGGCTCTGTGTGCACCTCCCTGTCCACTGTGAGGAGCTGAGAGCATCTCCTTGATCCCACAGAGGTGGAGATGGGTGATTGATGAGCAAGAACAGCTCCCTGCTTTGAAGTCCACCAGAGCTTCCATGGCTGTGCTGAGTGGCACTGCAGTTTTGGAGGGCTGCAGTGGTGCTGCTTGGCAAAAGCAGGATGAAGCCAACTTCCAGCTGGATGCCAGCATGCAGTGGCACTGCTGACAGGATGGACCTCACAGCCCAAAGGAGACAAGCAGGGCTGAAAGGTGGAGGAGAAGTGGATGGCTCATCTTTCTGACAGCCATGCATGGCAGTGGACCCCACTGAAATCCTTGGTCCAGAGTCCTAACCACTGTCTCATCACACCCATGCCCAGCTTGTCCTTCCAGACATCCACTGTCAGCTTCAGCTTTCTTGTCTCTTTTGTGGCTGGTGTCCTGCTCTGAGCTAGAACAGAACTAATTCTGCTCAGTGATTTTAGTTTCCAGTTAACTCTTTTCTTGCTAACTGCTTTCTGAAATTAACAGCATATTTTTCCAGTGTCTGCTTCTAGAAGTAACAATGCTTGATGTTTACAGTTATTAGTAAGGATTGGCATGCAGAAAGACTTCTACTTGTTCCTAGAGAAACCAAAGTCACTGCTAAAACTTGTGTATCACGTTGAAGTGCCACAAAACAAGAGGTCACATCTGTGGGGAGGAGCAGAGAGGACAGGTGACCCCAAACTGGCCAACAAAGTATTCCACTCCATAAAATATTCAACATAAAGCTGAGGGATCACAAGGGTTGTGCTCTCTCCTTCAATGGCCAGCATCAGAGGAGGACTCTGTTCTGCTTTTGATCCAAATCTGTTCCTGAATCCAATTCAGAATCCAGCTCCTGAATCTGGTCCCTGTCTGCCACAGAGTCCAGCCTGAGCCTCCCCCAGTTCCTGCTCCACAGCATCACTGGTGACAGCAATATTGTTGCCATCAGGGGGCTGGGTTTGATATTGGCTTTGCAGGTATTTGTGTATGTTTAATTTTATTGCTGTTATTTTCATTAAAGCTGGTCTAGTTTTCCAATCCATAAGTCTCTCTTCCTTACACCCTTTCTCTTCCCCCTTTGGGAAGGGAGAGGGGTTCACAGAGAGCGTCTTACATTCATCT